>NC_143159.1:23997122-24146260 GCF_041381405.1 Jatropha curcas
ATCGAAAATTTCAAGTATGAGAAGAGAATAATGACCTCAGACCATATTGGTGGCAGATTCCTTTTGTTTGGAGTTCTGTCGGAGCCAATTAATGACTTGAGATCACCTTCCAATGAATCTTCTGTTTTTACATAGCTGAACTCCATGCCTGGAGGTATAACCTGATGCCACGGAACAATTAGAATATGAGTCTGAACTTGATTAGATAGAAGCTTCACGTTGATGATAGCGTTCCATATGCTAGGACATTTAGACAAGTAAGCGGGTTATTCTGACTGAAATTGATACTGGTCTTTCTATTTGCTGTTAAGCTTACAGATATAACTTCTACTAGAAACTCAAGTTCTTAGAGTATTTGTCATTCTTGTACTTGTGTTATATGCAGAGTAGAAGCATAGAGAATAAAGGAATAGGAGAATATTCATACCACCATCCTTGGCATGTTTCTTCCAAGGCAACTTACTCCTCGGCGTCTCCTAACCCTAAGCTTTCTCTCCAACTTGAGGTCAAATCCATCATATAATCCCCACTGCTCTTCAATTTCTTGTTTTGTGCTAGTTACCACCATTTCAGCTGCATCCAACCCTAACTCTTCAGCCTCAATCCTCCTCATTATCTTATATGTTGCATTTATGTCTTTCCTTGAAAGTCTCCCTTGCTTAAGCAATTGCTCAAACTTGTTCCTCCCTAGTGAGTGTCCTGTTAGCACCATTGGCACATTCAAAGCTCCAGATAAGTGTGATGCCACCTCTCCGGCATCAGCGTAGTGGCCATGAATCACATATGGCCAAGTTGGCTTCCCTCCATTAACCTCTTCGCCTATAGCTCTAGCCATGTTGACAATATGGCTTAAGGCTCCGTCAACAAATTCAGGTATGTGAGGCCAAAGTGATTCTTTTGGTATGTACCTGGGACACATATGTGGCTGTCAGATCAACAACTTAGCCAAAATCAAACTTGCAACAAAAGAAGAAAGCTTTGACTACTTTTCACGAGGACCACAAGGAATTCTGATTATATAGGCTCCCGAACTTCCGCTGCCGTCTGGTGGGCATGACAGCATCTCAATGGGATCACCATAGCTGAAGTTGACCTCTGGTGAGGTTATTTGTCTTGTCAAGAGATCCACACGATAAACTCCTTTCGTATTGGCTAGAGCTCGAGCAAGTTCAACAACATATTTTACCTGTAATCACAACAATAGCTTCAGTCATGGAAAGTGAAATGTGTAGCTTAGTTTTACTATTAGATTAACATACTGAATTCTGCAGTTCAGCACTTAGCAACTAGTAATGATGTGGTATAGATTACCTGACCCCCAGTATCAGAATCTCTTCCAAGTTCCATATTTTCTCCACGCACCAAACCGTGTATGCTACAGCCAAAATAAAAGTAATGTGAAAAAAATCAACATAACAGTAATTAATATTCATAATCATATGAAATGCAAGCTGCCTCATATATCTTCTTGAGGCATACTTGACTGTCTGGATTGATTAGATTTAGTAGCTCTTTAATGTGTTTGGTTTATAATTTATCTTTTGTATCTTAGAAATAATTTGTTTGCTGAGATGAACATGTAGAAACCTGATGAGCACAATGTATAGTTGTCTAGGTTTTTCATCATAAGACCATATCTTTATATCAGAATTTATTCTGCTGATGTGTTCCACAGGTTCGCCTTTCTCCTTTTCCCCCTCAGAAAGTTCAGAAAGGTCATCTTCAGCATCATCACGCCCTTGCTCTCGTTCTAACTGTCTTCTTGCAAGCCTTTGTGCATCATCCCATGCTATCTGCAAATAAATTTAATTTGTTTGCTATACCAGATTTTCAGATATTGATCACAATTTTGTTCTGACACACTACTTCTTTGGCATCGCATAGTTGAATTTATCATTAGTTTTAGCGTTATAATCAATTTGTATTAGCAGAAGATTAATTTTCAGCAGCAAATGATGCTCTTTTATTCTCTTTATATGGGAAACAGCCAACAGTTTAATATTTTATTAGGGTTGAGCATTTTTCTGTTTAAAATCAAATTATTGAATTCCACTATTCTGGTTGGTTAATTTGATTTGTTATATATATATATATTTGGTTTTCAAAAATATATGTATTTTAGTTAATTTGATTTGTTTCGTTTTTTGAATTTATCAATTCAAATAGTTCATCAAATTGAGACAATATATTATTATTTGATTTCAACCCAAACAGATTATTTGATTTCAGTTCGAATAATTTGGGATTTCTTATTAATTCAATTTATAGGTAGTAGAGGTAACTTCATGGTTTTGATTTTGCAAATTTTTTTACTAAAAACATTCACTCCTAATTACATAATTTCACATTTTATGAGATTGGCATACCATATAATTAAAAATTAATTCAAACAATCAGAATTATGTGATTTTACTTTTATATTTTGACACTCAATGGCTATATTGAAATCAATGAAAAGTTCCACCACTCTAAATGAATAAAAAATAGGGCTGAGCAGAAACCGACTGAATCAAAAAATTTAATCAAATCATTTAGTTTGGTTCGATTTAATTTTTTGGTTTAAGGTTTGATTTTAATTAGAGAATTAAATTTTTTTATGGTTTGGTTTAGTTTTCACTATATAAAACTGAAAAACCTAAGAACCAAATCAAATTAAATCCAAAAATAATGTCCGATTTTCAATTTGACTGATTTGATCCAATTATGAACCCAACCGATGATTTGTACAACCGTGTGACCTTGGTTGCGTGCGTCTTATATATATATATATATATATATATATAAACTGACCTGTTTCTTCTTCCGGGCGAGATGCCAAATTCGCCAGCACATATTCTCAAGCCTATTACTACGTTCACGAGTATTCCTTGTTGCTATCACCTGCCCATAAAAGTACACAAGTTTCAGTCAGTCGCCTCCATTCATCTTTTCCATTTAATACCAACCACCCATAACTAAAAAAGACCTTTTCAGTATGCTACTATTAATTTTCCCTTTCTCTTTTTTCATATTCTTGTTTTCTTTTTTCTATAGTATTAGCTATTCTAGTTGAAAATAAATATATATAACCATATAGACCAATTATATATGATCTAATTCGATTCTTTAGATTATAAGAGTTTTCATTAATTTAATAAATATAAAGGAGAGTTTCCACTATAAAAGTTTTGGGAGGGCAGAACCAAAATGTATTCGATCTTCTAGCAAAGCAAAATGAAGAAAAGAACAGTCACTAAAGGCCCACCAAAAGAATAAATTAATCCTGATGCAAAATCTATCACACAAACTTGGATAAATGCTTTGTAAGCTTTCTAATTACTCATTTTTTATGCTTCACATATTTCATTGCCACACATATTAGTTATAAGCTCTAAAAATTTTCCTTTTCTTTTTCAATTAAAATCTTTTAAGAGCAACTTTTTAATGATCAAAACTAATAACTTGTATTACAAAGCATATTAGGAGTTCTTTGTCCTTTAATTTATGAATTGGGCATGCATGTTGAAACTCACAAAAAGAGAACAACATCACTTACTTGCTTCAAAATGAACCTTAACTCTTCCAATTAAATTTCCAAAAATATATATATAAAAAATTAAAGAAAATGAAAAGAAGAGATAGATAGAGAGATAGAGAGAGCACAGGCTAACCTTGACCCAAGTCCTATGAAGATCGGATTCATCAAAACTATTAACAACTTCTTCCACAAAATATTTAGTGGGATTAAACAATTTGTCTTCTTTCTCTTTGCTCTCTTCAAACTTGGCAATCTTCACCTTCCCATCATTTCTCTTCCTTAAACTACTTCCCACATCTAAAATAGCCTCCAAATACCCATTTATCCAATCATTTCCAGCCATTTCTTGCCCTCGCAAACACCAAGAACAAGAACAAATAACTCTTTAAAGAGAAGTAATCTTTATATATGCATATGAAAGATGCAAAAAGAAATATAAAAGGAGAGGTTAAAGTGTTTGTTATTTTGAAGGGATTGTTTGTTTTTGCACTTTGAAACCGAGTTGGACGTGAACAAGGCAGTCTATTTATGTAGAAGCCTTCGAATAAATTCTTCTTTCCATTTTCTTTTTTATATAATTTTGTTTTTTTAAAAATGATGTAAAATTGATGAATCTTTTAGCAACTTGGATTGGGTGGCGTTGGTTTCTTCCTTTCATATTCTTTTATTGGCATATTACTTAGGACATTTTTATTCTTTCAATATTCTCCACTTGGCACCCTTATGGCCTGTTTACATGTAGAGATCAGTTTTTTTTTTTTTTTCTGATTTTCAAGAAAACAATTTTCTTAAAAAAACAAAAAATAGGAAAGAAATGAAAAATAACTTGTTAATTATTTTAATAAATTGAAAATTATTTATAATTTTTATAATTAAAAAAAATATTATAAGACATAATTTAGAACCTCTTCTATTCTAAATTTTTTAATATGTATTACTTATTTATTTATAATAATATTATCAATTTTTTATCATTTTGTAGTTTTTATGAAAATAAATGTTGTCATTATAAACATATTTTTATAATAATAAAACTAATTGCATAAGTACAATACGAAATCAAAAAAATGTTTATTAAAAATTTACTTTTTAGTATAAAGGAAAACTGAAAAAAAATTTTAATTATTTATATAGTACCAATTTTATTGTTGTTTATTTCTTTTAGGGGATAATAAATTGTTTATTTTTAATTTGTTTAATAACATTTATATATATATTATTTAAATTTTGTTTTTAACTTAAGTTTAAATTATTTATAATTAGTCATTAAAATTTTTACCAATCTATCAACGAGATGTTGGTTGAGGTGATAAGCGACCTCAACCCTTATAAGAGTTAGAATATAAATTTGATTCTCAGAGAGAACATTTTGGGAGTGCAAAAAATCTTTACTTTCTACGAAAAGAAAATTACTAATTTTTTAAGAAAGTATTTAATGCACAGACAAGAGAGTAACATGACACACCACTAGTTAATTGTTTTGTGCTTATATTAGTGCTCAAAATGTAATCCTTAATGAATTAATTTTAATAATTAATTGTCAATTTTACCCTATATTAATTTTTTTTAATTATCTACCATTTGAAATCTACTGGCCCAATTAATTTGAATTCCTGTCGGACAAAACTACAAGAAAAGGTGTATCGCTCCATCTTTATTATTTAAAGGCACTCCGTACAATAATACTAGCATATCAATAGTATGACTATTTATTCAAATTAAATTTTTTATCTACCATTTCATTATAATATATATATATATATATATATATATATATATATATATATATATACTGAATTTATAAATTATTTTATTTAAAAAATAGTTGATATTACTGATCAATTTTGTATGTCATATGAAGTTTATTTTTTCAAACTGACCAAACGAAGAAAATTATGGAATTTTTCATATGAAAAAAATTCTGTTTAATACATAATTTAATCATTGAGTTTGAGAAAAAATTTTGTGCTACCTTGAATTAGAAAATCGATTTGGTGGCACCAAAATTTTTCTTTCTGTAATAATCTGACACCTCATCACACTATAACAATATTTTTTAAGGTGTTTGGCTTTTATACTCAAAATATTAATTTGATATATGGTTAATTAGTACAGCTTTTGGAACACCATTTTTCAACAATCTAATAAGTGCTTAATCATCCAAATTTTTTTATTTGAGGCGTTCAATAGGTCAATTGAAATGTTTAGTAAATGCAATTTTAGAAGTTGAAGTGTTCAATAGATCAAAGTAAAAAAATTGAAGATGAAATAAAATTTTCCGTGAAAAGGAGCCAAGAAAATTTCTGATTTGTAGGGTACTCAAAATATTGAATTCTGATCAATAAGATGAATTTGCAGTGCACTCGTTTAGTTGAGAATATTGTATTACTTCTCTCGCAAGGCTTGCTTTTTCAAATCTAATCAAAATATATATGAAGCCCTTGTATTATAACACAAGTGACAAGAAAAATAGTGTAATATTATTGTAAAAGATGGGGTCTTTTAGTACTTACCTAAAAAGCTTTCACCAAATACATGAATTCACCATCTGAACTTTTTTATTTTAACTTTGTGGCATCTTTAACTTTTATTTTGACGCATCAAATACTTCAACTTATAAAATTACACATATTAAATGCTTTAATTTACAAAATTAGATTAATTGCACACTTGTTAAAAAGTTGAAATTTATAAAAATTATTATTCTAAAAGTTATACTGACTATATATTAAGTCGATATTTTACAGATAAAAGCAAAAAATTTTAAAAATTATTGATATTAGTGCCGAAAGGTATGTGATATTACCAAAATTAACAAGTGCAAAATAGGTCCTTCGTTTTTAGAGTGTCATAAAGTTAAAATTACAAAGTTCGATAGTAAATTTATATATTCAACCTAAAAGCTTTACTTTGTTTATATGTATATGAGTTGCAAAGTGTTGCCATAGCATTGCATGTAGAGACATTGAGCTTTAAATAAATAGTTTGTCTCAGTGCCCATATAAATATATATATTCAAACAAATCTTTCCATTTCCTCTACATAGTTGTCAAGTTGCCAATCTCTCGTGACCACTGCAATCTCTATCATGGCCAATCAAAAGATGTTAAACTTTTTCTTTTGGCCATATTTTTTTAATAAATAAAAAGAGTTTTTCTTTTTTTTTTTTATCTAAATGAAGATATTAATCAATAAAATAATATAAATAATCAGTTTAGAGAAGAGCTAATTAATAAATAAAAGAGGAAAAAAAAGATTTTATTGGTATATTTTGACATAATTAATTAATTTATCTTTGTATGTTAAATATTACACGATAGTTTATTGCCGTTAAAGTAAAATACATCTCCGTCGTCTCCGTACATTTTTTAACATTTTAGTCTTTTAAGTGATTAATCGGCGTCGTATCACTTCAGTAGGAGACTGAACTTTCGGCGGTCGGCGATGACTGATTCGCTGGTGAGGATCGGAGGTGTGGAAGGAGAGTCATTAAAGAGAGCATTGTCGGCTCTTATTCGGCCATGTTCGCATCAACTTCGGCGTTGCGCCGATTTCTTTTCCTAAGTATATCTAATACTCTGATCAATTTTCGAATATCAAGAATCAAGAATTTCTCTGTACATTTTTTTTTTTTTTAAATTTCAATTTGTTAATACACTTTCTCTTAGTAAATTAGTTTGTTAGTATATTATTTTATTTTAATTTTAAATTTAGCTCCGTGGTTTCAATAATCCCTCTCACCTCTCCAATAATCCGTCTTCTCCTCCCATGAACAGTGATCGTGAAATTGGAGTGAATAGAAGATGAAGAAGAAGTAAAGCTTGTACCTTCCAACTGGACTGTATATGCCCACTATAATCATACCTGCAAAAAAAAATCACCGACCGCTTCAAAATCACCATACCCACTGCCCGAATATCGTGATTTTTGCAGTGGCTTTTTGTTTAAATCGGTGCGTTGACTCAGCTGCTTACACAGAATTTTTCTTTTGCATAGCGTGATTTCATAGATCTGAAATATATCTAAGGTTATTTTTGTCTTTCCATAATCACTTAACAGATAAAATGTTAAAAAATAGACAGAGGTGTATTTTAATTTAACGGTAACAAAATACTGAGATAAAATCATGTAATATTTAAAATATAAAGGCAAATTAATTAATTATGTTAAAACATAGGGATAAAATTGTATTTTTCTTTTAATAAAAGATGTTATTGAACTGTTAGACCTGGAATCATTATGTTATTTAAAATATAAGTATTTGCATTTAATTACTCATTCAATAGAAATATTTTCTTTTTAGTAAATAATCTTAGAAAGAACCCCATGTGTATCATTAATTTAAAGGTACCTACAAATATTAGAAAAGGAAAAGAAAACCTTCCTTGGCATATTACCTAAATTTTTGAATGAACAAAGCATATTGGTGGCTTCAAATTCCTTAAAACGCAATGGCATAGCAATAACGCAATCCACTTGCCTAACCTTCTATATCCATCTAAGCATGGTGGAGCTTTCGGTCGGTTTTGTTTTAATTGGATCGAACCACTGACCAAATAAACTATAATGTTTAAAATTTAAATCAAATCGAATAATAATACACGGAACCAATTTCATTTGGTTTTGACTATTTCTGAGTAGATTTGAGCTTATAATTTTGCATTTAATAAAAACATATTCAGCTGAAATTTTTTTATATAAAAACTAAATCAAACAATTCAATTTGTTAGATTCGCTGAACGTTGCTCGACTCTAATTTTAAGGTCATATTTTCGGCAATAACTTTGAAGTTAGTTTTAGTATTCTAGTCAAAATTATTATTGTTCATTGTTCAACTTTTAAGTTAGTGTTTATTATTTATATTATTCAGTAATATCGCGTTTATATTAGTATTTAGCGGTGAAATAGTAGGTTATGAAATGTTATTCCTTTCAATATACATTTAACTAAGAGCTAATAAAATAATTAATAATTATAAATAGCCGGTAACTATTAAAACAATTAATATTATCCTACAATGCCAGCGGGAGAGAAAGGGAAAAGAAAGAAACAAAAATGTCCTTTTGCGAAAAAATCAAAGGGTATAGAAAGAGAGAGAGAGAGTAGTGTAGGGAGATAGGAGTTGAGAATGTTACATCTATAGCATAGTACCAAATTAAAGAAAGAATAAGTGGGTAATATAATATGGAGGTCAAGATAGAAAGGAAAAAGAAATACCCTTTTGCATATTTCAAGGAAAATCCAATTTTGTTAGGACTCTTATCATATTCATGGCCATTCAACTCTTTTTCCTCTTTTCTTATCTTTGCGCGCGCCCATATATATATATATATATATATATATATATATATATATATATATATATATATATATATATATTACCTTCATTTCATAATACTCGTCACATTTGAAAAAAATAGTTTGTTCTAAAAATATTTATTGCATTTGTGGTTTTAAGGAGTAATAAATATTTTTTTCATGCTTACCCTTTGTATATGACCAATAATTATTACTTTAATTTAATGGTTTTCTTAGAGAATTAGTATTAAATTAAGCGTAACATAGTCAAATTATTCAATAATTTATTATAACTTAGACAAATTTAATGATTTTCTTAAGAGACATGAAATTCTAAATGCGGTAAGTATTATACAACCAAAGTAGTACATTTTTTATGTTGTTGCTTTTTATGCTTATCATTAAGATTATGATTATGATTTAACTAAATATACTTTACATCCAGTTTACTATGACCTACATGAAATTGGTCGGTTCTTTCTGTTGAGATTTTTCATATAAAATCACTCCATAAATCTCTCATTTACCTCCTTAATTTTAGGGATTGTATATCTGTAATTATTAGCTAATATTCTCTATCCTTATCTGTGGCTTCAACTTGCATTATAAATCTGCAGTTGTACACTCCATTCATATATGAGAAACAGTAAAATACTCTTCTAAATCTCAATTTGGTATCAGAGCTTCGTTCCTCTAAATCTTGAAATCTTTTGCCTAAATGGATAACGATGGAATTGAATAATCGGGAATGAAATCAGTTCTTATGCTTGTTCAAATTGAGAGTATTTTCATTATAGAAATCGTTCTCAATGAATCAAGTTATGATGTTTGGTCATAACTGATGGAGATGCATGTTGCCGAAAGAGAGAAGCTCTCTTATATCCATGGTAAGGTGAAGCAACCTGCAGAATCAGAAGAGGGATATGAAAAGTGGTATGCTGAAAATCAAAAGGTGAAGAGGTGGCTATTAATAGTAATGAAACCAAAATTATGAAGCAATATTTACGTTTGCCTACTACCCATGCAATATGGAGTGCTTTGGATCACCGTGATAAGGTGGTCATGAAAAATCCTGATGATGTAACAACGTAACAGAAATCCATTGAACGATTAAGGGTACATATATTTCTAGCAGGATTGGATACTGATTTTGATTAGGTTCGCGGTGAAATTCTGCGAGGAACCAACTCCTGGTTTGGAAGAGTGTTATGCATTAATTCGACGAGGAGCAGTACGTCATGCCACTTTGAAAATTGAAACTGGAAATTTAGAAGCTGCAGCAATGGTGACTCAAAACCATCCTAAAAAGAATGCAGAAAAGTCTATGTATAAATGTACCCATTATGATCAACCTGGACATACCAAAGATCGTTATTATAAACTTGTGGAATATCTAGAATGGTGGGATCATAGTCAAGCACCTCGGAAAAAGAATTCCAAGAAGGGTCCAACCGCTGCTGTTGATGAAACAAATATAGAAGACGATGTTGCTGGAAAAGGATCAGCAATGGTGACAACCACAAATACTTGTGGTAAGGCTTTAAATAATTCTGCACCTGTTTCTAGTAGCACATGGATAATTGATACTGGATGTACAGATCACATGGAATTTGATTTAGACAGGTTGAACACCTTAGACCGTCATCACAAAAGTCCAATTCTACTACCAATTGTAATGAGGCTCTAGTTATTGGGGAGGGATCTATATCTCTTACCAATACTTTAAATCTTGATTCTATTTTAATTATCCCGTCTTTAAATTATAACCTCTTATTTATTTCTCAAATAACCATGGTTTTATCTTGTATTGTAATTTTTTGGCCTGATTTTTGTGTTTTAAGGACATCCAAACAAGGCAGACGATCGATTGTGGAAAGCTCAAAGTGTACTCACAAGTTGGATTTGACCTCAAAGTGTTCTCATAAAGTAGACTTGGATTTGAACTCAAAGTGTTCTTACAAGTTGCATAAGGTTTTAGCCGTGGAAAGCTCTAAAGAGGAGAAGAGCAAAACAAGAATTTGGCTACGGCATCGAAGGTTGGGGCATGTATCATTTGGTTATCTAAAAAAACTATTTCCTATCTTGTTTGAATAGTTTGATCCTTCTAGCTTTCATTGTGATATTTGTGAACTTGCAAAAAGTTATTGAACTTCTTTTTCTTTAAGTTTGAATATAAGTCCTCTTCCATTTATGGTTATCCATTCTGATGTGTGGGGTCCATCCAAAATGACAACTTTGGGTGGATCACGTTGGTTTGTTACTTTCATTGATGATTGTAAAAGGATGACATGGTTGTGGTTAATGAAACCCAAAAGTGAAGTAAACATGTTATTTCAAAAGTTCTATTAAATGGTTAAAACTCAATATAAAGCTTAGATTCAGGTTCTTTGAAGTGACAATGGAGGAGAATGTCAAAATTCTAAACCGCAAAAATTTTTTGAAGCAGAGGGAATTATTAATCAAACAACTTGTTCCAACACTCCACAACAAAATCGAGTTGCAGAGCCCATATGCCATTATCCTATTGGCGAGAAGCTATTGCTTTTGCAGCTTACTCCATACGCCCTTCAAAGTTCTTACTGATGCAATACTTGCCCCACCAATTTATAATTTACTTCCTCATGTGTTTAGGTGTGTAGTTTTTATCCATCTTCACAAACATGATAAATTGGATATGCTATGCACAAAAAGGATACAAGCGTTATCATCCTCCATCTCAGTCTATGGTTATAACAATAGATGTTGTATTCCATGAAGAATAAATGTAGTTTTCTTCTAAGTTTGAACTTCAGGAAGACTACCAAAAAGAGATTCAAACTAGATTACGATTATAACATGAATTACCAAGGCAAAGTTGATGTTGAGAAAGATGATATTGGTGAAGTTCACGGTGAGAGATGATATTGGCAATACTAATGATGTAGCTTTGGATCTTAACATTGAAAAGAGCTTAGAAGTCGACGAAGTTATTGAACCACAAACTGAAAGCTCCTCAATTGAAGAATCTCTTACTGATACACCACATAATCGTTTGTTAAGGAGGATGCTCCTATAATAGAACCTGAGTTACCCAGAAAACAACTACCAGAGCGTTTCACTAGAGGTATTCCTAAACCAACATATGAACCTAAACTTTCTAGCAAAGTCAAATATCCCATGAGTCATTATGTCTCTAACCACAATTTGTCAGAATCAAATAAGTCATTTGTAAATCAATTATCTGCTGTATCTATTCCCAACAGTGCACACAAAGCCTTAGTTGATCCAAGATGGAAAGCTGCTATGAATGAAGAAATGAACTCATTGAGAAAAATGGAACTTGGGACCTAGTGGATTACCCACCAGGAAAGAAACCAGTGGGATGCCGCTGGGTCTACACTGTGAAATATAAAGCAGATAGAACAATTGAACAGTTTAAAGCAAGGTTAGTCGCAAAAGGATATACACAAGCCTATGGAATCAACTACATAGAGATATTTGCACTAGTAGCCAAGATTAATACTGTTTGAGTATTATTGTCTTTAACTGTGCACTAAGATTGGCCGTTATTGCAATTTGATATAAAAAATGTGTTTCTATATGGAGAATTATCAGAAGAATTTTATATGGAGATTCCTCTAGGGTGTATGGTACCAGAAAAATATACCCAAAAGGTGTTGGAAATTGAAAAAATCATTGTATGGTCTAAAGCAATCTCCAAGAGCGTGGTTTGGAAGATTCACAAAGTCCATGAAAGCATTTGGATACCATCAAAGCAACTCAGATCACACTTTATTTTTAAAAGGACAACCGGGTAAGATCACTGCTCTCATTGTCTACGTAGATGATATGGTGGTCACAGGAAATGATGCATAAGAGAGAAAGACACTGCAAGAATACTTATCTACAGAATTTGAGATAAAGGATCTCGGTTTCTTGAAATATTTTCTTGAAATTGAAGTTTCTAGATCCAATAAAGGGATTTTCTTATCCCAAAGAAAATATGCATTAGATTTGTTGAAGGAAACAGGTATGTCAGCATGCCAACCAGCTAACTCGCCATTGGAGGAAGGATTGAAGCTCTGTATTGAAAGTGACCAAATTCCAGTTGATAAAGGAAAATATCAAAGGATGGTAGGAAGATGGATGTACTTAGCACACACAAGACCAGATCTTGCATATACATTAAGTGTTGTTAGCCAATTTATGCATAATCCTGGTGAACAACATATGAAGGTGGTCATGCGTATCTTGAGGTATTTGAAGTCTGCTTATGGGAAAAGGATACTATTCACTAAAAAGGCAAATTATCAAGAAATAATTGTCTATACAAATGTCGATTGGGTAGGAGCAATTGATGATAGGCGATCAACCTCTAGTTACTTCACATTTATGGGTGGTATTCTCGTTACATGGAGAAGTAAAAAATAAAATGTTATTGCTCGCTCAAGTGCAGAAGCTGAATTTAGAGGCATGGCATTCGGACTTTGTGAAGCCTTATGGCTAAAACATCTCTTGCAATATTTGGGTTACCCGCCTAAACAACCAATTCAACTATATTGTGACAATCAAACTGCACGTGACATGGCTCATAATCCAGTGCAACATGATAGGACAAAACATGTTGAAGTCGATAGATTTTTCAACAAAGAAAAATTAGATGGAAATATCTTGGAGTTGCCTACAATTTGATCTGAAGATCAATTGGCTAATATTCTTACTAAAGCCGTCCCAAGCCAAGTTTTCTTGAATTGTCTTGACAAGTTGGACATGAATGATATCTATGCACCAACTTGAGGGGGGGAGTGTTGAGATTTTTCATATAAAATCACTCCATAAATCTCTCACTTACCTCCTTAATCTTAGGGGTTGTATATCTGTAATTATTAGCTAATATTCTTTATTCTTATCTGTAGCTTCAACTTGTATTATAACTCTGCAGTTGTACACTCCATTCATATATGAGAAATCAATAAAATAGTCTTCTAAATCTCAATTCTTTCTTTCTCTCATTCTTTACTATTTTCTTTGTATCTTTTATTTTACTATTATTATTATTTTTCATTCTCTCTTTCCACACTTGAAAAGTCTTTTGTTTAGTAAACTCAATGTAGCCTCTTTCACCACTTGAATTTAGCTTTTGATTATTGAATTGTTTGAATATATTATCAGAATTCATATTCTTTTGAACACTGAAACTAAAATTAAAAAAAAATAATATTAGGATATCTTTTCGCTTGGAGTTGATATTGACAAAAGAATTTTACTACGATTAATAGTTGTTTAGTAGCTAATAGAGTTCGCTGATCTTTTCACAAATCAAAAGGATTCATATTCTTTTGAACAATGAACTAAAATTAAAAAAAAATATAATATTATTAGATCTTTTCGCATGGAGTTGATATTGACGAAAGATATGATCAATCTTCAAAGCTGCAACTAGTCCGTTAATTGATTTGGATGACAAAATAACAACTCTTCTAAATCTTTTATACCTGAATTGTTTTTCTAAGAATTTGCAATATATGACAAACACAGATGAGTTTACGTCAATAATATTAATGGAGGAACATGCCATACTACCAGGCTCCATTAATTAAAGATCCGCACCTGCAAATCAAGATCTAAAGTCTCAAACCAAATAAATCAAATATCATATTATTTTAATTAGTAATAAACCCTCACAAAGAAGGGATTACCCTCACAAAGAAGGGAAAAAAAACTACAAATATGGAGACAAAATAACAATTATAAAACCAAAAAAAGGACATATTTTTTGTAGGAAAATTAGATCTGAGTTTATTAGAGTGAATAAAAGATTAAAAGCAAAAGAAGGTGAAGCGAAAAGAAAAGTAAAAGGTAGGGGCTACGCTGACAAATAACGGTAATCTGAAAACAAAACTAGGGTTAAAATGTGACATCCTACCGAGTCGAGTCTTAGCATAGAGTTGAGTAGTCGAGTTGAGTCGAGTTGAACCAAACCCGGTTGGGGTAGAATGGGTTATTAAGTGGAGTTACTTGATTGAGAGAAAAGATTAAAGCACATGGGTGAGGATTGATTTGCATTAAAAGATTGAGCTTGGGTATTAAGTTGTAGCCTGTTTACAATTGAGGTACCATTTAGAACTTTTACACACAAAGTCATGGATCTTTTAGAGCCTACCCGTGTATACCCATTTCACTTTCCCATTTTCATGTTTATCTTCATCTTCTTCATTTTCTTCCTTTCCTCTTCCACCTTCCTTTCAATTTTAATGGTAGTTAAGCCTTAACTTCAATTTTTCTTCTATCCAAGTAAGTAAACCTTTTTGAAGTTCATAATTGAATCATTTGGTGCTATTATTTTAGAATTCATAAGAATTCTTATTTATAGGTGAAGGGAGTTCTAAGAGTGTAGACAACAGAAGTTAAAGAAGAGAAGCTCA
This sequence comes from Jatropha curcas, assembly GCF_041381405.1. Classification (NCBI taxonomy): domain Eukaryota; kingdom Viridiplantae; phylum Streptophyta; class Magnoliopsida; order Malpighiales; family Euphorbiaceae; genus Jatropha; species Jatropha curcas. The sequence continues at coordinate 24,012,342 of NC_143159.1, forward strand.
AGCTTTTTGGAGCAAAGGTTTGATATCTCTTGTTATTTTCCATTTTCTTTGCATGAGAATTGTGTGGTGTGTTGCTAGTGAGACAATATATTGCTTCATGTTGAGTGGGAGGACTGGTAATGCTGAGAAACAGGGGAGAACAGGGGAGGTATTGAATAATTGAAGTGAATATAGAGTTTATGTTGAAACATGTTTTGCTGGAAATTTTACCAGTAACTTCATCTTGATTTTGACCCCATTTAATGATGTAATTAGGAAGTGTCATAGAAGAGTTATTTGTTCCTCTATGTGTTAGCTTTACATGGGTTTTTGAATCATCCAAATCAGAGTTGTATATTGAGAGATATGACCAAAAGAGTACAGACAGTGCAGGCTGGAAGCGCGCCCGCGAATTGCATGACGAGTTCGCGTTGCCTTCTCGCGCTCGCGAATTTGAACTACGCGCTCACGACTTTCACCTGAAACTCTCTGACTCTTATTTGGCACATCTCGCGCTCGCGACTTTCAAGTGCGTGCTCGCGACTTGTGCTCGCAAACTCTCTGACTTTCATTTGGCACATCTCGCGCTCGCGTACTTGGCCCTTGGCCTGTAAGCGCTCGCGACCTTCATCGCGCGCTCGCGAATTTGGCCTGGGAACTTACTGTCTCTCATTTGGCACTTCTCGCGCTCGCGACTTTCAAGTATGCGCTCCCGACTTGTGCCCGATAACTCACTGTCTCTCATCTAGTGCATTACGCGCTCGCGACTTGTGTTTTCATGCATTTTTGGACTTCATTTTCAATGCAATTGTATTCCTTTGCTTCAATTATATGCCTCCAATCATTTTAACACCAAAATACAACATTAAATCATGTATTAAAACAACATGCAAGCATGCAAATGATGTGAAATCAAAGAAACATTATGAGTTATGAACTATTAATATGATGTTGTGTTATATTATTTACAATACCAACATTATGCTCCATTGAGGTTAGGTAGAAACCATGTAGATAAGGCTATGTCGCGACATAGGATAGCAGATCTGCACCTCATATAGTTTGATACTCCGGCTACAGGCCGTTGAGTGGATATGATTATATACAGGCCATAGCAGCCAAGCATACAGTATTCATCCAGTTTCATACAGTTTTTCTTATCACTTCGGTTTCACTATAACCTTATGGAGCCATACAGATATCTTGACATAACATTTCATGAATTATACAGTATTATAAACAGTACAAAAGATAATCAAGGTATCATGAAAGTATCATGATGTGTGTGCTTATATGTGCCATATGTGTTTACATGGTTCTTTCTATACATGTATGTGTTTATTTGTTTCTTTATATGTTGAGATATCCACTGAGCTTTATTTGCTCAGCGAGTTACCCGTTTAACTCGCAGGTTTTGAGATTGGACCGTAGAGAGTCAGCTTACAACTGCTGCAGTTCATCTGTAGAAGACTCAGTCTTCAGGGTAGCTACTCATACGAATGTGTATTTTTGTTTATCCTTTTCATGGCATGTACAGGGCACACAGTTGGGCCCATTTCATTTTGACACTAGTATCATGTTTTGTAAATATAAATTACGTTATTTTTGTAAACAACATCAGCATGATCTTATATTCAATATACATTATGATGTCATCATGTCAGGCCATACAGTCAACCAGTTTGTAGCGTCTCGGTTCGGTTCATTCGGGTTTACGGGTGGACCGGGAAGGGATGCTACATAAAACGCTAGAGAGAAAATAGAGAGAGGAAATGGAAATTCTAAGTCTCGAAATTAATCATTAAACATATTATCCATATTGATGGGGTATGCAAAATAAGTGATAGAGGCCAATTATCTAATTGACTAATGGCTAGTCATTTTGATAACGGTTGCAAGTCCAAGCTTAATTTACAAACTTAAAAGTCTCATTTTCTTGTGGTATCTCTCTTTCCTATTAATTCAAAATTATAACACTAATTATTATTTTCTTTATTAAATTACTAAAAGACCCTCCAAATTTATTATAATTGACACATTGATCGTCATTGTTTATTCTATTCCTCAAGAAATATTTCTATAATCTCTGAATCTTAAAAAAAAAAAAGAAGGTTTATATTCCTTATTATTATATCGTGAAACACTTAAGAGTCTATTCAACAATTTTAGCTGTTCTAGTAGCTGTCAGTTGTTATACTAATGGTTAGCTGTTGATATTATTGTTAGTGGTTAGCTGTGTATATAGTGATTTAGTATAAAAATATTCGGTACAATTAACTATTCGATTAATTGTTAATATAAAACGACAAACAAGAGTATGAAATTAGGAACAAGGTAAATACAAACGTTGGGTATAAGTGGCATAAGAAAAATTACAAAACACTAAATGTTAATGAAGATAACGTTTCATAAAATAAGGTCTCAAACTCTAAACTCTATGATAGATATTTTATTACACCGAACGCTATAATTAATTAAGATAGTGCTTTGACCTAATCAAAACACTAAACAATATTTCAAATGCCGAACAACGCCTAAATCACTCAAAATCTTGTGCTTTGTAAAAAGTTAATTATCAGCTGACAAAGTACATATACTTTTTCTAATAATTCGTCTTATGAATATTAGTATGAAAGTTGTCTTAACAAGTTTGATTAAATTGCATATTTTCCTTCCAAAAAAAAACAAGTTAGATTAATATGGAATACTTTTATAAATAAATTATTTGTTTAGTTCTACCATAAAAATAGCTAAAAATTTGCAACGAATTTGCAAAAGTCCATTTTTGATTGAAAATAATTTAAAATTTCCGGATGTATTAGTAACTAATTAGTGATAGTAAATAAGTACTGATAGGAAAAGGATTTGAGTCAAACAAAAGCTAAAATTCGAACAGAGCAAAAGACCGAGTAGCTACTCAAGCCCAAATAGTATCTAAATCTCATTTAAACAAGTTTAATGTTCAATGTAACTTTCAGTCAATAGAGTCATTAAAAGTCATTAAATGACCGAGATTTTTATTCGACATTCATGACTAAAATTCTTACTATAAAAATTAAGTGATCAGTTATAGTTTGAATTGTACTATAAATAAGTGCATAAGAATATGAAAAGATCCATCTGATTTCCAAATTGATAATAACAAATACATCTCTTGAGCATTTTCTCAGTTCACTCCCATCAAGTACATTTCAATAAATCAAAAAATTTATTGACCAATTTGTATCCATTTACAGATGGATAAAATACTAAAAGAATTATAGTTTTAGCTTGATTCCCAACGACCCAAAGGCAATTGGTTGAAAGCATAAATCGCAATCGATTTTTCGTTGCTAATTTAGCAACTTCTCTATTGTGTGTTGGCAAATAATTTAGCAGCCGATTTCTGAAGTTTGCTAATCTGTCACTTAAACCATTTTAATGACGGATTTTCTTTGATTAGCGAAACCAAGATTCAATCCCTAATCAATATGTTTTTTGTTGTATTAATTTTAAATAAAATGAAAATTTTGATAAATCATAGAGATTTTATAACAATTTATTATAGTCTCATTAGAGACTTAAAAGTCATATCTTATAATATGAAAAATAAGAAATTTAGATTTTCATAATATTGTTGGTTTAAGAATTATCAAAAGAACTACTCATAAAAACTTAATATGGTTATTTTAAGTTTGATTCTCCTCTTCTAATGCCCAAAAAGCAGAATTTATATTATCAAATTTATTTATTAGTCGGACAATTTTTATAAGATTAGGGGTTTAATCAATGTATTGAGGAGACAATCTCATGAAATGAGATTAACCCATGAAGAAAAAAATCATCTTTGAAGGCAAAGAGATTGATCCAGAGGAATTTGCATTGCATGTGATCGAATTCATTAATAAAGTCATTCTGATCAACCCAGCAAGTGCTCTTTGCTACTGAACTACTCAATTCGGTCAAAAAAATCACATATTAATTAAAGACATGATATTTATATTATTTTTTATTAATGAAATCCTTCACCTCTCTAAAGAAAGATGGATATTTAGGAAAGCAACCCATGTATAGCATTTGGATATTCAACCAAACGCACTTCATTGAATTAACGATTTAAAACCTTTAAAACATTGAATCAAGACTAAACTCATGTTATTTCTCAAAAAAAAAAAAAAAAAAAAAAGACTAAAATTGGTTATAAGATATAAATTTCGATCTCGATTCAATCGTGTTTTCATATATTTATACACTCTCCTGTCCTTTTAGATTGGATTAAAATTAGAATTATTTTTTTTATGATTTCAATTTACTTAACAATCAAAATTCTCCAATTAATTTTGATCTAAATTTTTTCAATTCTATTCCAGTCTAATTTCAATTTAAATCAAATCAATAATTAGGCATGAGATGGCCCAACATCTATCTTTTTACCTATTTTTTCATTAATATTTTCGTAAATGTGTTTAATATTACCTAACTTTTTCCATTTATTTTCATTCAACTTTAGATATATAAATTTCCATTTGAAATAACACGTTTTTTTTTTTTTTTTTGTTGGAATCTTTTTCTCCTCAAAGCCAGTAGCTACATTTCATTAATTGATTAACTTTCCCTTAAAAAAAAAAAAAACAAACAAAAAACAAACAAAAAAAAAGAATATTCACTTATTACGGATGTGATTTCAGAAAGGTTAAAACTGGACGGATCAAAAACGAAATCCACAAAACTAGTTAGTGATTGATATGATAACTACTAATTATTTTCATGATTGATACATACTAATTAGTCAATTACTTTAGTGATTTCTTCAATTATCTGTGCAATTATCTTTAAAAAAAATGTAATGAGAGAGATAATATTGAAATTAAATTAAAAATTATTTTAGTCAGGAGACTTTTCTATAAAAACCCTACTTTATTTTAGTCAATTATTTTAGTGATTTCTTCAATTATCTTTAAAAAAAATGCAGTGACTAAAAAATTATCTGTGCAATTATTTTAGTCAGGAGTCACTCTCGTGACTTATCTACAAAAACCCCACGTTATATATTTCCCCATCACCAATAACACTGGATACTCATAAAGCCAGATGGAAGAGCTGAAACCAAACCCAGCAAATTCATCTCCTCTAACACCGTTATCCTTCTTAGAAAGAGCTGCAATTGTCTACGGTGATTGTGCATCCATCATCTACAACAACACCTCTTACACGTGGTCTCAGACCTACCGTCGATGTCTCCAAGTCGCAGCCGCTCTTTCATCCGATGGCTTCACAAGAGGCCACGTCGTTTCCGTTCTCGCTCCCAACACCCCAGCCATGTACGAGCTTCAGTTCGCCGTGCCGATGTCCGGCGCCGTCCTAAACAACATCAATTCTCGTCTAGACGCGCGTACTGTATCAGCTCTCCTGCGTCACAGCGAATCAAAGCTCGTCTTCGTTGATTTTCAATCGCGTGATCTTATCCTCGAGGCCATGTCTTTGTTCCCGGCAAAAACTAATCGTCCTAAACTCGTCCTCATCACAGATGATGATGAGGCAGCATCATCGTCATCGTTAACCGCTGACTTTTACTGTACTTACGAGAACATGGTGGAAAAGGGTGATCCGGAGTTCAAGTGGGTCCAACCGAAGAGCGAGTGGGATCCGATGATATTAAACTACACATCAGGTACAACCTCATCTCCTAAAGGTGTAGTACACTGCCACAGAGGATTGTTCGTCGTAACCGTTGAATCCTTAATTGATTGGTCCGTTCCAAAACAGCCAATTTATTTATGGACCTTACCGATATTCCACGCTAACGGATGGAGCTACCCTTGGGGTATGGCAGCCGTTGGTGGGACCAACATTTGTCTCCGTAGATTCGATGCGTCAATAATCTACGGCTTGATCAGCAGACACGGTGTCACTCACATGTGCGGTGCACCAGTAGTGCTAAACATGCTAACAAACTCTCCTTCTAACCAACCGTTAAAAAATCCAGTCCATATCTTAACAGCCGGTGCTCCACCACCAGCGGCAGTGCTGAACCGAACCGAGTCACTAGGTTTCGTGGTGAGTCATGGATACGGTTTAACCGAAACAGCAGGCCTTGTAGTATCGTGCGCGTGGAAACCGGAATGGAACAAATTTCAGGCGAGCGAGAGAGCGAGATTGAAAGCAAGACAAGGAGTAAAGATTGCTGGATTTACAGAAATAGACGTTGTAGATTCGACGGGAGCGAGTGTGAAGCGAGATGGATTATCCATCGGCGAAGTTGTATTAAGAGGCGGTTGTGTTATGCTGGGGTATTTAAAAGATCCAATTGGAACATCCAAGTGTTTGAAAGATGATTGGTTTTACACAGGAGATGTTGGAGTTATGCATAAAGATGGATACTTAGAAATCAAAGATAGATCTAAAGATGTGATTATTAGCGGTGGAGAGAATATAAGTAGCGTGGAGGTTGAGTCGGTGTTATATACTAACCCTGCGGTGAATGAAGCGGCTGTGGTGGCTCGGCCGGATGAATATTGGGGAGAGACACCGTGTGCCTTTGTGAGTTTAAAAGACGGGTTGACTCAGAAACCTAGCGAGGGTGATATTATTGGATTTTGCAGGGAAAATTTGCCTCGTTATATGGTGCCCAAAACGGTGGTGTTTAAGAAAGAATTGCCTAAGACTTCGACTGGGAAAATCAAGAAATTTGAGCTCAGAGAAATTGCTAAAGCAATGGGTCCTTCAATAGCGAGTCGCATTTAGAAGAGTTAACTGAATCGGCCGAGTTAGGGTGGGTACTGTTGTACTTTTCTATATGTATCTGTATTGCGTGAGAAAGAAATAAAAAAGTCTAACCCTATGGAATAAATTTGGCCAGTATGCTGATAGGGTGGTCCCATTATTTACGTTTTCAAAGTGAATGGCCATTTGAAATTTCCAAAATTATTGCTCATTCATAGGAATAGATTATTAATTATTAATCTGTACCACTAAACCAAATAACCCAGCAAAACACGAAGCTGAGCAAGTAATTAATAAACTCATTTGAATAAGTATAATGCTTAATCAGTAGAGTAATTAAAAAGAGTTATTAAATTATTAAGATTTTTGCACGGTCATAATCTAAATCGTACTATAAATAAATAAATAACTGTACGAGAACATAAAAAGGACATATAGTAATATATATATTTCTTGAACATTTATTAGTTTACTTCTATCACTTATCTTAAGATACTATTGCTTACCGTATACGTATGTAATGGAAGTTTGCTATCGGAATTGCTTTTGGGTCTCTTTCAATTGAAAAAAAAAAAAATTCAAAGTTTGTCGCAACATAATTGCTTTGTGGGCGGGGAAAGACCGAGAGGGTTTTGAGAGGCCAATTAATTTTAGAGTTCGAATTCAGGCATGGTAAAAACTTCTATTTCTGTTTCATAATATTTGTCACATTTAAAAAAATAATTTATTTCAAAATACTTATTATATTTGTAATTTCAAAGAGTAATAAATATTTTTTTTACATGTTTATCCTTTATATATGACCAATAATTATTATTTCAATTTAATGATTTTCTTAAAGAATTAATATTAAATTAAGTATAATATAATCAATTTATATAATAATTTATTATAATTTAGATAATATGAAATTTCAAATGTAACAAGTATGATAGAATAATGGTAGTAATAAATAACTTCAGTCCCTATTTTCAAATGCTCGACAATACAACAATTTTCAACATAAAACATAAGTATTCATAAACTTAATAAAATATAAATCTAAGCCAAATAACACATTACAATAATACATATCAAATAAGATTAAATAGTTCTAATTTTTAAATAATCTTAAAAAATGCTAATTAGACACTGAAACCATCAAATCTATGCTTCCCTTCCATAAAAAAAAGCCGAGAACATGGCCACACTTTCTCATCTACAAAAATAAAATAAGAGCAAATCAACATATAATTAGAGAAAGCAATCAATTAATTTATTGACTTCTAATCATAGTAAATATTAATTTAACTTGCAAATTAAAGAATATATAAAATTTGGACTCAATAAATAGCTAGAGATGAATTTGCATGATTAGCTTAATTTTCTCATATAAAGAACAAGCTAAACTCTCATAAGAATCTTTCTCTGTCCATTGATTGTAATAGCTTTTTTATCATAAGACACAGAAGCTGTAACATATCACACTCATGAAACAAAAAACGAGAGCAAGAAAAAAAAAAGAAGCTTCCGTTTAAAATATTCTTCATTTGAACTCTTAAAACTCTCAAAGCAATGACAAGGTTGTTGCACAAGGATTAAGAAGTCTATTAATTCTCCTAGATTATAAAAAATTCAAGGTAATTTGATCAGATTATCTTTTATCTCAAAATCAATAGTTATTTGTAAAAGTATTTACTATAACTAATCTAAACAAGGGTAATATCGGAAAAACATCATTTATTAGCCCTTAGAATACTCAAAACGTTATATTTTGGGACAAAATAATTACTCAAAAACGACTTATATTTTGAGACGAGTATATCTTAATTCAATGCATCCTCGCATTCACAGGAGTAAAAGAATGAAAATGGAAGGAAAAGTAAGATGTAGATTTGGGTCTTTCTTTTATATATATATTATTTCCTTCTTATTTTGTTTATATAGTTTGACAAAACATACATATCAAGAATTTAGTCAACAAAAACCATTTTATCCCTTTTTTAACCTTTAAATATTAATAAAAGTCTTTCATTTAATGAACAACTAGAAAGGTTATTAGGGAAAAAATAATTGTTTAAATGCATAAATTTATAAACTTTGCAAACAGTTTGGACATCCAGAAAGAAAATAACAAGCAAACAAAATGGGACGGATGAAGTATATATATACTTCAATTACAGTAATAGTAGGGGTATAACCTTCATTTTCAATATGAGTAAAACTTTCTTTCACTTTGATATGAACCAAGCAAAAAGTTTCCCCATTCTTTTCAATTTTTTTAAAATAATACATATAGACAACAATTACAAATAAAAATTACTTTAGGAAATCAGTTTCCATAGCTCAGCAGGTATAACTAATTGCAAAGTAAGAGCTTTTCTGAAATCATCCAATGTCCAAACAGAGATAAAATTTAGAGATAAAAGTAAAGATAATTATACTGACCTGATTCAAGCTCTTTAGATGTTCGGTCATTGACAAGCTGGCCGGTCTTTTAGTCCGTCGATTCAGACAAAGGAACGGATTATGGAACTGGAAGGAAGAAGAAAGAACAGAGAGCGGTAGCCGACAGTCCAAACAATGCGATTGTTTTTGTTTATTCAACGACTCAACTATTAATTACCTCATAAATTTTGTTTCAAAACCACGCGGTTTTGATGTAGGTTGAGCTAATTTTAACTTTAATAATAATTAAAAATAGTAAAACACCATAATAAAATATGTATCATAATTTATTTATAATATTAAATATTAGAAATAAATTTATTGGTAGTCTTTCTATCTATTATAATATTACTATTAGATATAATTATAGTATTACTTTTGGTATACACTAATTATAATACTAGATATAATTATAACTAGAAAAATGATAATTATTTATTTATTAAAATCATATTTATAATTAAAAATAATTATTATTATCATAGTACTAGAAATAAACAAACATATAATTATAATAATATTAAAATGATAATAATAATTATAAAACTATTACTAATTAATTAAATTATAATACTAGTTATAGTTAGATAACAAAAAAATGTTATACATATTATAATTGTTACAAGCCATACTTAATGATATTATATATATTATCTATTAAAATATTAGTATAATTAATAATAACAGGTACCATTATATTAATATAAAAGAAAGCTGTAAAGTGGTATTATGATTATTTATGTTTAATAATACAGTACTATCTACTAATGATGATGATAATAATAATAATAATAATAAATATTATTGCAATTAATAATTATAATAATAATAATTTTATTAAATTAGTTAAAATATAAATAAGCATGATTAAAAATAAATAAATAAAATTAATTGCATGTGAACGTGATAATGATATATTATATAATTATAACTTTATAAATTAGCCCGTTTACAAGCTTATTAGACGACCAGATTCACGAGCTTGCTCACGAGCCTATTAAATGAGCTTTTTTGGGAGTTTGTTCAGCAAGCCAATTCACAAGTTTGTTCGCAAGCCTCACAAATGATATAGTTTGCGAGCTTACCGAGTCGAATTACATCATGCTTAAACTTGGTTCGCTTAAACTTGGTTCGTATATTTAAATGAGTCTAATATTTTATTCAAGTTTGGTTCATTTAAAAACGAATTCCAACTAAGCCTAGAACAGTTTAGTTCATTTACAGCTTTAAATAGGTCTGTTCTTTAAACTACATAAGCCACTCTTAAACTCATACCAATTTTTACTTTAATTTTATAGCATCTTTAAAATTTACTTTACTCTGACTAACACTTTTTATATCTATATTATATATAACTGTGAAAATGTAAGAGAGTAATAAGATTTTCAACAGCACAATTAATGAAATTTGAATATCTTAAAATAATTTTATTGATGACCAATTAGAAAATTATATTTTATTAGTTGATTGGATATAATTTATTAAGATTATTTTTTAAATAAATATATAGATAATTAAGTATTTCAAAATTTTAAGTTTTATCCTTTTAATTTTATTTTATAATATATATATGATAATAACACATTTGAAATTTTTATATTTTATTTTTAAATTTATTTAAATTTATTTTTAAATGTTTGAATTTATTTTTATTATAATTTAAAATATTTTATTTAGAAGAGAGATAAAAAAGAAAAAAAAAGTATATTTTTATATAATATTTTAATTTAATTTTAATTTCATTTAATGGCATTATCACGATGGGATATAACTAACAGATATTATTTTGATAAAAGTATTATTTTAAATTATAAAACAACTGATCTCTTTACAATTGTACTAAATAACTGTTCTCCTTACACTTGACAAATTGAGAGACTTATACTTGGTTGTCTGCTCTAGTTTTATATATCATATAGATTATATAAATACAGTATCCTCCGAAGCCTTTCGATGCTATAACAAATGTCATACATTGTATGATTTGTATCAAAAAATGCACACACTTTATCCCTTCAAATGATAGCGAAACACCCTGAATTTTTATTTTCGAAACATTTGAATTTTTATTAAATCAAAATTTGAATTTTCGACGGTATGGGCCGTAAATAGTGAACAATCTTAATTTGAGTTCAAGTTTTGCAAATTGGGCCCAAGCCCAAATATAATTTCGAAAATTTTGAAATCGAGAACAGTTAAATTTTCGAGTAATAAAATGAAAGTCCAGCAATTAATCTATTATGTATATATATATATATAAATTAATTTTCCTAAAAATCAAATATAATTACTAACTATGTTTTTATTTTTATTTAGTTAATGGAGGAAATGTTAATAAACCTAATTAAAATAATTAAAATATATTGAACCGGACCCGAAACGCAAATTGATTATTCGAAGACCAAGTGAAAAACCCTGCAAACCGAGTAAAAATCGAGCCGAATCATTAAATTAGACCAAATCGGTTCGAATCGAACCGGAATGGTCTAGAAGCCCAAGATTTTTCTTTCTTTTCTTTTTTTTTTCTTCGTTTCTTTTTCTTTTTCTTTTTTTTCTTTCCCTTCTTCTTCCTTGCGCCAGCACCAGCGCGCGACCTTCTCCTCCTCCTCCTCCTCTTCTTCCGACAACCGAAGACCAACGCCGCGCCTCCTTGCCATCGCCTCCACGTCGCAGCAGATCCCGGCTTCCCATCCCTTCTCTCTTTCGTCTCTGGCATACGCAGGAGGTGCAGGAGAGCCGCGACATCCTTCGATCGGAAGATCGCGTCGAGCCTCCTCCTGCCTGATTTTCCAGCAGCGTCGATTCAGTATTGTCGAGGAAGAAGATTCGATCTCTCTTCTTCACTCTTTCCTTCCCGTTCTGGCTGGCGCAGCGAACCAAGAAACTGCGATCGCAGCGCGTAGTAGGTAAAGTCGCATTCAAAACCTTGGTGAGCTCTATATGATCCCTTTTCCTTCAATTATTTAGCTTATTCAATAGCTCATTTGAGGAAAGGGTTGTTAGAATCATGAATGAGAAATGCTAGGTTCCTGAAACACTATTCACACGACTGGAAGTTGGGAAAAATCTGATTTTTGACTATTAATTGACACTATAACTGCATTTTTCAAGGAAATGTGTAAGTTAGGGTGTTTATTGTAGGTCCTATGAAAGAAATTAGAATGATTGTGATATGGTAGCAGCCAACCTAGCTATTTGCTTAAAATTTCTGCTTTGGTATGAGGCATTTGACATGATAAGTTAAGTTTTATTGGTAAATGAGTTAACTAGTGTTTATAATATGGATTTTGATCGAGAAACCTTGATTTGCTTAGGTTGGCAGCAGCTATCTTCAATTATTTCTATTGATTTTTGGTTTGACATGGTACAATTAAGGTTGTAAATCTAATTCTTGCGTGGAATTAGTTAGTTGGTGTGATCCATGATTTTAAGATAGAAAAACTTAATTCTTTTTGCGAATTGACATCAATTACCTTCATATTTTTTGTGTTGCTTTAGAAGAATAAATATATGTAAATGAGCATACTTTCAAGATTTCATGATGATTGATGTATAAATGCTTATTTATGATTTGAGAGACAAATAAAATGGGTTCGTTACCTGAAATTTTGCTTGGCGAGAATGCTGACTCACATATTATTAAGTCGTATTCGGGATCTTAGTTATATAATGATAAAGAAAAGAAAAGAAAGAGTGAATTATAGTTGGCATAGGGTTATTACAAGCATATATATGTGGATACTTTAAACCAGTAGAATGTGGTGGTTAAGTAAATGTTTATTTTCATTTATTTGTTATTTTATATATGGGCTTAACCTTAGATAGCAAAGCTTGGATTGTTAATAGCTAAAGTTTAGTATTGTGATTAAATATTTATACTATTACTTGATATAGAGGAAGGGAAATTAATTTATTTGATTGCCCGATGGATGGGCTGTGTGTGTAATGGTTGATGGATATAATATTGCTGATATTTAAGCAGGTAGATAATCCCACTTTTAGGGGAGTTGCTGCCGAAATTTCGATAGAACTTAGATTAGTTTTAATTAATAATATAATTAATAAGTTTATTTAAATAAATTCTATAATTTGATACATAATAAATAAAGTACTCTGATTAATTATTTATTATCATTATTATTCATTTAAGTATTCGAATATTTATTTATTTATTTTCATTGTTATTGTTTATCATTATTATTATTTGTTTATTTATTATTGTTTGTTGTTAACACTATTACTTATTTATTTGCATTTGATTTTGGATGTCTAATTGTGCATTGCATTACGATGTTTAATTGATTAATATGCTTGCATTTAATTGCAATACTTGATTAATTGCGTTGTGATATTGCTGTGCTTTGTTGTGTGGAATTGGGATGAAGTGGGTCACCATGGGTTTGTGAGGACGGTTGGACCGTCGGCCGGGTAAATGGGAGATCGGCGCCCCCGTGTGTACCTACTGTTGTGATTTGTATGATATGGAAAACCACAGGTTGGCTTCTTTATTGGGCGCACCTGATAATCTAGGTTTGATCGCAGCCCGCAGGGTGGCCTCCTGTTGTGAGCGCCTGATGATCTAGATTTGATGGAGACGACCGGGTTGCCTCTTGTTGGTATGGAAAAGAAAAGAGAGAATGGAAAAACAATGAGAGGGCTGGTCAAGTGAGGATTAGACCGGTCGGCCAGTATGGGGGATCGGCTCCCTGGTGCACACGTTATGAGAGGATGGGCCATGTGGGAGGACGGCTCATCGGGGGTTTCGGTGACACCATAGACTAATTTCCACATGATGTGATTATTTGAAGGTGATATTGTTTGTGAGTACTGGTGACATGCCATTTGTGTGACTGGCTGCGTGAGCATATAACTACTCGGACGACTAGATTTATATATATTTACACAATTGTGTGAATGTGTGTGTTGTGTAATAATAGTTACTCCTTAGAAAGCTCACATATCTTGTCTAATTTTTCAGGAAGTAAGTTTCTCTCTAATTCGATTTAGGATACGTTTCTTCGACGCAGGGCACTAAAGGAATTTTCCTTAGTTCCATAATTATTTCACTATGTAACTGTATGTATAAAAGGCTATGTATATCAATCAGTTAGTGACTCCGCAGTTGTAGAATTTTTTAATATAAGTCCCTTATTTAAATTATATTATTCAGAAATTTATATTAATAGTCAAATCTCACCAATAATTTCTATTTTACAAATAACAAAAAGAAAAAAAGGAAAAAAAAAAAAAAAGGACTAGGAACTAGCCGTTTGCTTTCTAATAAACGTCCTGATTTCACTAATCAACAAAGAAGATTCAGGTAATTCTGACATACAGTAAAATCCATGGATGACATTTGGATATTCAACCAAATACACTTCTTTCCCACATTTCTTCAACCATTCGTAATATTTCATTTGCCAATCTTGTAATATATCAAACCCTCCGACACAAACCAGCGTCGCCGGGAAATGCAGTTCCGAAATATCCGCCCCATTCGGTCCAAAAACATTTACCGCTGGATGGTTCCGGTCAGCTTCTTCCGGCAAGAACGCCTTCCAATACCAATCCGCACGATCCAATGATAAACCCGGACTTCCGGTTAACCGCATTTCCGATTCCGTTCTTTCCTCCCCTCCAAAAAATGGTTGTATTGCTATGAGCCCAATAACATCCAAATTAGAAAACTCATATTCACCGGCTTTAACTGTCACGTGGTGAGCCACGTTCCCGCCGGCGCTATCTCCGGCGATAAAACACCATTCGAGATCAACTTTCGTTGAGAAATTTTCAAAATTCATACAATCAATAAATTTCAATGCGTCAAACCCGTCGTCGTATTGGCTGGGACACTTGTACTCTGGTGCCAAACGATAGTTAACGGAAATCACTACTGCTGGAATTTCTTTAGCAAGTCGTCTGCAAAATTGATCGAATTGCTTTGAATCTGCTGCCAAGAAACAAAACCCACCGCCGTGGAAGTAAACGACTACCGGCAAGCTGTATATAGTACTTCTAGAGGAATTGGTGGCGGGGACGTAGAGACGGAACCAGAGATTGTGATTAGGATCTATGGTTATATCAAAAGAGGAGACATCATTAATGGGTTTTGCAGAAGAAGGAGCTTTAGGGTCAAATAACTTAATAAAATTGCGGTTTATGGTGTAGTTTGATCGGCGAGCGGTGCTGGTGGCCAAGGAGAATGTGGCGAGGATAAGTCTCGTCTTCAATGGAAGGCGAGGCGATGATTTGAGTTTTGATGACATTTTTTGTTGTATTGGTTTTTGGTAATTTGTTTGAATCTAGTCCAAGTATAATGGTGCAATAGATCAGATATGCGTGTGGGTTGATTTACCGTCCGCCGTTATTGTAGAGGAAAGGTGACCGCAAATAGGTGATAACATTAAACGCCATTGCCAAATATGGTTGATTAGCATCCATTGATGTCCAATTTTGTAAAAGCACTACGGTGGAAATTGATTTTCACATGATATTTTTGACGTCTATAACCTTATTATTATTAATAGGGAAAATTATTATTTCGTCCTTGAGGTTTTACATAATTATTTAAGTAGTCCTCGACATTTATACATATATATATAACGTCCCTGAGGTTTGCCATCATCATATTAATTGGTCCTTCCGTAAAAAAAATACATTTTTTCCGTTAATAATTATGACAAACCTCAGGGACGAAATAATTATTTTTCCAAAGGATAATTTTGCCTTTTCTTCTCAAAATTAACGGAAAAAGTGTATTTTTTTGATGGAAGGACCAATTAATATGACGGTGGCAAACCTCAAGGACGTTATATATATATATATATAAATGTCGAAGACTATCTAAATAATTATGTAAAATCTCAGGGACTAAATAATAATTTTCCCATATTAATATTTATTTACTAGATCTTTTTATGACGCACCTTGACTATACTGGTTATATACTCATTTTTTTTACTCGTTTAGCTTTTTTTATTTATATAATTAAAGTACAAATTTTTATTTAAATTGCAATAAATATAAGTGTTTTTATATACACATTAAAATATTTTTTTTAATTATATGTCTTACACTGTAATATTTCATTGAAAAAAATTACTATATTTGTTTCTCTCTTTAAAATAACAATTTAAATATGAAATATATCATTTATTGTCTCTTCAACATGCTAGTTGCTTTTTTTTTTTAAGAACCAAATTTAATTTATAAAAATCATCATATGGTTTTTATTTTATGTTTATAATTAATTTACATGTTTTGTTAATAACTTTCACTATAATATTTTTTAGTAAATAAATATACTTTAACAATAGAATAAGACGCTAACCTAATAAATCAAATTAAATATTTGTAATAAATAATAATTTTTATTTTTATTTTTTAGCGAATTAAAATCATAAAATCATTTAAAAAAATTTATTAATAAAATTATATTCCTTAATAGGAAGAATATGATTTGAATTAAATAAGATATCAGTATAATTAATCAAATTCGAGATGTTTAAAAATTATATTTTTTATTTTATTGTCGGTCAACTAAATTAGAGTTCAATTTGTAATTAAAGAAATTTAACTATACCCTTTTTAAATCAAAATCTTAATTATCTAGATATATTTATTTAAAATAATCGAAAAAAATAAAAATTTCAAATGCCTCATATTTACACATATTAAATTAAAATAATAGTAAATAAAAATAAAAATAATGAATAATAATAAATTATTATATTATTTTAAATTATTATTAATAATTTATATAATAATATAATGAAATAAAACATAATAAGCTAATAACAGTAAAATTTTAAATTTTCAAATGCTTAATTATTTATAAGTATTTATCTATTAAAAAAATAAAAAACATCCAATCAAATTATAGAGATATAATATACATATCTATATATATATATATATATATATATATATATATATATATTAAGATTTTTTAATTGACTATGACTAAGGTTATAAATGTATTTTAAATTTTAAGAGGATAATATAGAAAATCTAATTATTTCCTATTCCTATTTTTATATATAGTATATATTAGGAGATTCTAATTAGTCGAAAGGAAATTGTGTATCACACAATAAAAGGTAATCCACCCTTTTTCAGCAAATTAATTAGTGAAATTTTTTGCAATCAAGAGTTCTCGAATCCACATCTATTACTTTGTTGGAAAATACTTACCTAGACCGATTTCATGGCCAAATTAATAAAAATAAAGATTTTTTAAAAATTATTTTGACTTTATTCTTTTTTGTTCAAATCCAATCAGAAATATTTCATTAACAATCTTTAATTTCATTGACTTGGTCTATAAATGGGGCCTTAAACCCGGTTGAGATAAGTTTTTTTCTTTCATTGGCTAGTGAGATTTGAACTAATTAAATTTGAATTTTATTAACTTTTATAACATTGGTTAATTTATGTAATTTTAACATTATTTTATTTTCCCTTAACCTAACATGTTGTATTAAGCCCTCTGTGCCCTCAACAATCTAATTGAAGACAATTTTATCATTTTTATGGTACTATTTTTATTTTTAAAATAATAAATATCTTTTTGTGTAGAACGGGATACATCCTCCTCTTTTTTAGCGTGCACTAATCCTCTTTTGGGCTAAAAATTTTCAATTCTTTCATTATTATACTTGTTTAGAATGGTCCATGATCCAACCAGTAGACTAAATTAATAAAAATAAAATTTTTAATAATTATTTATATTTTATCATATTTTTCTAGTATATGGTTAAAAATACCGTCATTTAATAAAAGTTTATATTTTTATTAGTTTGGTTCATTTAATAAACTTATAATAAATACTAGTATAATTCATAAAACGTTTATTTATTTATTTATTTTTGGGTAGGAACCATGAGTGTTTGCAAAGATTTTGAAATGGGTTTAGAAGTTTGATAAGGCTTAGGTTCTGTCTATTTTATTTTTATAAGCTATTATTTCAAGGGACAACTTGGCAAATGTCAGAAATAAGGTTTCAAATTAAATAAAATATTAGAAAAGTTTAGAAATTAACATAATATTAATTTTAGTAAAAAAAGAATTAAGTAATACCAAAAGTAATCTTAAAAAAGAAAAGCTTCTGTGATTCAACAACGACAACAATAGTTACTAACAACCAGCGATTGACTTTTGACAATCGATTTTTGGCAATTGATTTTCGACCACTGATTTCGGCGATGACAATGACAGTAACGGCGACAGCAACAAAGACGGCAACAGTAATAATGGCGGTGACAAATGCAACAATAGAACCGGCAACGACAACAGTAATGATAACGACGATGACAACAACAATAGTGATGGAGATGACGACCAGTAACAGTGACAGTGATGATCAATAAAGGTGATATAAAATGGTAAAATAGTAAATAAATAATGAAAATGATACTATTTTTAATATTTAACGTCAATCTCAACACCACTTAAACCCCTAAACTCTTATTTGACACTTTCAGAATCAAGCACCGCAGTGAGAACATTTATTTTAAAGATTAAGTTCTCAAATGAAGCTAAATGCAAAAGAATGGGTTATTTTCTCTTCGGAAAAGTCTTTGTAATAGTTATTTCTTTACTATGAAGATTTTTGCGGGTGACGTTAGATAAGTAAAAAAATGGATGGAAAGTGTGATAAAATGAAGGTTGGAAGAAAATCATGGACTCTCTCCCTCTCTCCATGCTTTGGCGTGCAATTTACGATAAAAATGATGGAAATTTTAACGTTTCTCCATACCATGATCAATCAATTTTTTGGTAGTCCCATTTTAATATATATATGTTTAAGCTTATCCGTCAAACGTTTGACTCCCAGACCAAGTCCATAGCTTCATTTCTGGACTAAACCAATGAAATTAAAGATTTTTATTGAAATGAAAGTATTTTTGACTATACACTTGGAAAGAAATAAAATAAAATCGAAACATTTTTTTTAAACGATCTTTAGTTTCATTTATTTGGCCCATAAGTGAGGCCATGGACCCAATTTAGGTAATATTTTTCCAACATTGTCTCCAAAATTAAGCCATTCTTAGATAATTTCATTTCTCCTCAAATTTTCCCGATCTTTATTCCCTTTTCAATTAAGGACTTGCATATATATTCTAACACAATTATGACTTAACCAAGTTTAAAGTCTCAACTTGGGCAAAATACCCTTCAAGCACATATATCAATAATCAAAACCCTAAATTTACAATGAAAAATACCTATGTATTTTTTCATTTAAATAACTAATTATAAACCTAATAATACACTGATTTAAAGTTGGGACGTCACACTTAAACAATCACTTAAACATAAACCTATGTATTCCATTGATTCAAACAATCACTTAAACAAGTACTTAATAACAAAATCAAATACACATAAATCAATTTTTATGCGAATAGCTTAACTTGTTATAATTTCTATAGACACTCATTCTCATTCTTTTTTTCTCTCTCTCTTTTTTTTATATTTATTACTAGGCACAATCATCCTTCTGTGAATGACCATGTGCTATGTATATACACTACAAGAAATTTGGTTATTACCAATAGAAAATTCCGTTGGTACAATATAAAAATCTATTGGTACTTGGATTTGCACAGAATACCGACGGAAAATATTCTACCGGTAGCACCCTTGTCGGTAAAATATTACGGATCAAAAATTTATTCTGTCGATAATTACCAACGAAAATTTTATTGGTAATTTAGTGGTAGGATATATCTATAGTTTGGTTCGTAATTGTTTGCAAAATATATGGTCGGTATTCCATCGGCAATTTTCATCAGTAAATGGTCGCGCCGTAGATATTTTAAAAAGATTTTAAAAAATAAAAAATTTTAAATTATATTATTTTTGAATTTTTTTTATTGTGTCATAAATAATAATCAAATCAATTAAATTAATTACTCTCTCTGTTCTCTTTATTTAGAGAAAACAGAAAAAACTCTTGGATTAAGAAAGTTAATTAAATTAAATTTTCTTCCAAAAATGCCTTTCATTTTATCATTAATTATGTCAACAATAGCTAATACAAATGCAATCTTAAGAAGTGCATTTATTGTCTATTTACATCATTTGGGCGTCACTTCCAACCTTCTTTATTAACTCTATATGACTTTATTAAAATGGGGACATTTTACATAATATGTGCACAAAAACGAAAAAAATTTTAGAGCCAAATTAAAGGTTAAATTTTTGAACTTATTCATTGAAGGCCATAAATTTCCAAAATTTTCAGAGAAAATAAATGAGGGAAAACTTAAATTTTGGTTATAACTTGTTTAAACTTGAATAATTTTTTAATTCAAATTTAAAATTAAAAGTAAATTTTGGTTTCTCCAAATTTAAATGAAATTCAAAAAGTAGTCCCAAATGCAATACATTGCGGCCAAAATGGAATAGAATTTTGGAGCCAAATTTTTTGAGTTTACAATCAGACTTCTTGACTTCTAAACCTTGGCCACATATAAATGAAATTACAGTTAATGATTTGATTCAAGGAAAATCTATTCACTTCTCCATAACATCTAAATCGGTCACACCATATCCATAAATGACCATTACTTTTCATCCTTCAGATTTGAATCATATACATAATGAAGCAGAAATGGCTATGATTGTCTACAATATGAGTCTATGAATTAATGATATTAATTCTCTTCTCAATTTATAATCTTGTTATCTTATCTTGTCAATTTATATTCATATACTTACGCGTGCCTAAAAATTGTTTGACCTATTGTATTTGGCCTCAGGCACTGGGTTCAGCTCCGAGCTTTCTCTAGGTATGTCAAAAGGTTGATGCTCTTCTGACATTGGGTACTTGTTGTCATCTGACATCCACATTTTATGTAGGGTGAGGAGTATCCCTTTGAGTGCAACCGTGTATGCTTGTCAGCCATCTTTTGATCTCCCCTTACTGCAACAACCTCATTGTTATCACAGTAAAATTTTAGAGTTAGGTACCTGATGAGTTGAACCTTATTTCAGTGATCCCTAACCCAGGATAATACTTTCGACCATTGCTTGTTCAAGGGGGTGAACTCTTGGCCTTATTGTGATCTATCTTCTCTTGAGTAGGGTGCTCTAACAGTGTAGCTAACTCGTGGATGCCGGAGAGGCGATCTTCTTTTAGGTGAACATCTCCTGATTGGAGAAGGGTGTCTTCTACGCCTGGAATTTTCTTGCTCATGTGATCTTTGGTGTTTTCATCCAATTTTGTATATTTGTGAGCTCGTGCCATGAGTGCAGCAAAAGATAGAGGAGAATATATACTCAAACTCTTGAATAGCTTGTTATATTTGCAATTCTTCGCCATGGCATTAATGGCCACTTTATCATTCAGGTTCTCAATCTGCATCGTCGTGCTTTAGAATCTGGAGACATATTGTCATAATATTTCGCCATCTTCTCTCTTTAAGTCTATTAGATCAGACGAGATTTTCTTACATGGCACATTTGTGATGAACTGAGCTCAGAATGCCATAGCCAGTTGGGAGAATGATTGGATGGATCATGCTTTGAAAGTCTGATACCACTCTTGGGCTGCCCCCTTGAGTGTGATTGGGAGGACCTTGCATATAAGTTCTTCAAAATTAGTTTGAAGGTAAATCATGGTTCGAAAAATTGCCAGACGACTTCGGAGATTGCTGGATCCGTCATAAAGTTGGAAGTTTGAAATCTTGAACTCTGAGGGGAAATCCGCACTTAGGATATTATTGAAGAAGGGACAGTCCTCCATGAGGCTGTAGTCTTCCGCTTCTCCTGTTTCTCTACACTCCCTGACCAGTTCTTTAACAATGTTTCGGAGATTGGCATTATCCATAACTGGCAGTGTGTGGCTTGGTTCTGGACTATAGGGAGCAGCTATACTTAGGTTCGCCTCCCACCCTGCCTCATGGAGTTATTCAGATGTTGGGTGGCTTTGTCATTTAGGTGATGGTAGAGGCACACTGTGTTCCTTGCGGCTTAGGTTCGTTGGTTCATTTGGAGGCATTAGTTTGCCACCTGGATGGGGGGTTTCGAGAACACGTTTTAATACTGTGGTAAACTGTGATTATGCTTCAGTTAGGGCGCTAGCCACCTGAGGGTCGGTTGTCTGTGGAGGAGGCACCACTGCCTGTCCAGCTGCTTCAACATGGTTGTCATCCTGACCCTCCAGATTATGGGGTTCAACTGCCCTGTTAGTCATGGTATTTAGGATGGAAAAAGATTGAGATTATTCGGGATTGAATGTGTGTTCCTTGCTCATCACACTAATTGTTAAGCTCTGAGAAATTGAGGGTTTGGAGAACTTAGAATTAGTCCCTTTTGGACTTAATTGAGAATATTTATATTGATAGAGATAATTATAGTTGGATAAGGATAGTAGGAATCCTAGTTTATCTGTTAATTAGAGTTTATTAAGGAGTCTAATATCTTTTTATATTATTCTTTCATATATTTTATTATATATTATCAATAAATTTGGAAGTTTAACTAATTATGTTGAAATAAGAAATTTTATTATTATATATTATCAATAAATTTGGAAGTTTAACTAATTATGTTGAAATAAGAAATTAAGTATTTTTCATTTTTTGTTTATAATTTATTATAAATAATTGTTTATTATTTGAAATATTAATGTTTATACTTATCTAGTGCAATGTGTCATAAGCGTGTGGATGTCCTACTTTTCGTATCTCGTACATTCCCGAATCTCATGTTCCATATCCGTGCAACCTAACTCCTTATACATGAGACTACTTCATATACCAAGCTAATCAATCAAGTTTTTCTTTTTTTACCAAAAAAAGATGAAGTATGTTTTTTTAAATTTGTTTTTTGTATCTTTTTTTTATTAATGAATGATAAAAAATATTCTCGTTACAACTAAAATCATATTTCGGTAGTTTCAACTAAGGTTTTTTTAATTACAAATTAATAAATCATCATAAATACTCTTGCTACAACTAAAAATATATGTCAATAGTTTTGCTAAGTCATTCGTCTTTTCCATACTCTAGAATTATTTCCATGAGAGAGATTTTTTAATGTAAACTATGATAAATAAATGATGGGAGGAGGTTAGCTCTAGGCTGCATATTGATTAGTTAAGTTACCAATAAACTTAATTTAAAAAAAAAAAATCAATCCAACAATTTAATTTAGAATTCTAACATTTTTTATTCCATAATCTAAAATACAGTCAAGTGGCAAATTGTACTACTTATACTTGGCTTTCATATAAGGCAAATCACTCTCCTTTTATATATTATATAGATAAATAGTAATACAATTTAATAATTAAATTTATTTAAACAATATATTAATGTCCACGTCTGATGCACATAATTACAAGTAAAATATTAGATATTAGTTATTATAGTTAAAAATAGGTATTTGAAATAAAATCAAACTCAAAAGAAAATTTAAATTAAAGAAATGAAAATCTCCTAAGCATTTCTAATCCATTAATTCAAGTTAGATAACTTAAAAAAAAATAGCACAAAAACCTAATTGAAGAACCAAACAACGGACCGATTCAGGAGGATCAAGGTAGCCTTGGGTACATTGAGGATGAGCATCATTTTTTTTTTTTTTTTTTTTGGTTACATAGGATGAGCATTATTTAGTTTGGCTTAACCTACAAAAATAGCTCGAGATTTACAACTTGTTGCAAAAACATTTTAATTTAATCTCCATTCCCCTAGCACACTACAAAAAAAACGCCAAATTGCGACCGATTTTTGCGACCGACACAAATCGGTCGCAATATTGCTACCAATTTGCGACTCATTGGCAAACAGTCGCAGATTTTAGCGCGGAAAACTCGCGCGAGTTTGCCTTTCCGTTTGCGACTGAATTACTACTCATTTGTGACCGATTTTGCGACCTCTTTGCGACCAACTGTGTTTCTGTCGCAAAAATGGGCGCGTAAAAAAAAAGGGATACATTCTGAGACCGAATTGAGATAAAATTGCGACCGATATTTTGCGACCGACTATTTCAGTCACAAATCTGTCGCAATATTGTCGCGTAGTAAAACGACGTCGGACAATTAAAAATTGCGACCGATTTAAATTACTTTTGCGACCGATATGTCGGTCGCAAAGTTTAGGGCTTTAAACGCGTCCTCTCCTTTTCCTTTCTTCTTCTTTCTCTCTTCTCCTTCTCCTCTCCTCTCCTCCATCTGCAGCGCCGCTCCAGCCCCTCCTGAGAACGCTCCAGCCCCTGTGACGCCGCCACCGACGCTCCGGTCACTCCTCTATGTCGTTCGCCACCGTTTGGACAGCATTTGAGGTAAGCCAGTTTGCATTTTATTTTTTTCGAAATGTTTTTTTTTTCCGATTTTTGTGTTTTTTTCAATTTATTATTATTGTTACTGTTATTATTGTTATTATTATTAATATTGTTAATGTTGTTGTTAGTGTTGTTGTTATTATTGTTATTATTAATATAGTTATACTAGTTTAGTTTTTTTTGTTTGACTGTAAACGAAATTTGAAAAATTAAAGGGGAAAAACAAAAGCAAATTTTTATAATTAGGTTATAAATTTGAAGATTTGAAAATTTTTATAGTTATACTATTTATGCCTCGTTGATTCCCTGATTCTGCCACAAGATCTGCATTGTAAAACATAATTTTTTAGGTGATAAATTTGAAGATTTGAGGACTACCCTTGTTTAGGGTAGGCATGATTGTAACGCGAGTGAGTACACCTGTGAGATTTGTTGAGCCTGGCAAAAGAATAATCTCACAGAAAAAAAAAATGAAAAACATGCCTCCTATTTGAGGCTGGTTGATGGTACATCTTGTCTTTGCTTCGCCTCACCCACCTTTTGTTTCTGTTTGCATTTTTATCCATTTATTATGTCACTCCATGTGCATGACAGCCATAGTATAAAACTACACCTTTGTCTTAAATAGTATTTTCATTTGACTGTTATAGTCTTTGTTTGGATTTTTGCTTCTGGGTTTTGGATCCTTATATAAAACAACACCTTTGTCTTAAATAGTATTTTCATTTGATTGTTGAACTTAGTTGTCTCGTTAGTTTTAATGGTAATAACAGCCATGGATGTGAGCTTTAGGTTGTAGTGATTAGTGATTGCCTATTGTTTAGTGTCTAATTATTATTAAGCTGAGATTTGGTTTCCTTTTGTTTATTTATGAATTATTAAGAGCTGATTATTTTATGGGTTTGATTTTCAAACTTGATAATATTCAATTAATTAAATGAGTTTAATAGATCAATTTATCATAAAATTGAATTAATCAAACTGAAATATTATAATTATTATTCTGATTTTTAAAAAAATAAAATTACACAGTGTAGTTGAATATTTTCAGGCAAAGTGAATTATCTAGTCTTAAGAATTGTGCCAAATTAATTAAAATTCGTTAATTGAGTTTAATGATAGAATTTAAACAAAATAATTATCCTCTTTAGGGAATGCCCTTGTGCCCTTTAATTCACAGCCAGAAAAGAAAAAAGAAAAAAAAAGTATGAAAAGATAGAATAAAAATGAAAGAAAAGAACTTATTGCCAATAGGTAAAGGGCATATAATTAGATCAAAGTAGAAACATGCCACATGGGAGAACATGTGGACTGTTTGAGCATGTCATTGACTTGCCACGTCATACATTTAACTCTAAACAATCAAGCCATGAGAATTGGCTATATCTTATCACATTGCACTTCAAATAATCTGTAAAGCAGCCTAATAATGGTTATATTGCACAGTTGGCAATGCAGTAGAAAAATAGAAAACCAACTAAAATTGTCAGGTTTTCCATTGTAATTAACCAACTAAAAGTAGTATAAAGAATATTCATATTTTTAAATCTAAAGGGTATACGTTTCCAAAAAGCAATCATCTTTCTTAATTAGTCTTTACTACATGCGGTCAATTTAGTCGGTTGAGCCCGTTTTAGCAGAATAATGTTTTTTTTTTTTTGGCTTCTTGTGACATTTTGATATTGGCTACCATTTAATTCAAGATGATGAACTTCAATTCAATAATTTTTATTAGGTGCGATGGAGCCCTTCCTCCATTAAATAAACTTCAACTAGATTAGATTCAACTTAACCCTTTTTTTATTAGGTAAAAGACAAACAAATCTTTCCTCAACTCTTTTTTTTAAATGTCATTTTACTAGTGAGTATTTTGTAATTTGGAGAAAATAGAACTTCTCTTAAAAGATAAAATAGGAAAATAGAACATAAACAAATCTTCAGCAAATAAAAACAATAAATTACCTAATTTGGAGAAATTACTAGACTCCTATAAGAGTTTTTGTGTTTTATTTTTTTGGTGCTTACAACTTGTGTTTTGCTTACAACTTTAGAATATTTTTTTCTTTAATATAGATATTATTGTCGTTATTATTCTTAAATATGTTTTTATTAAATGAATGATGAGTTTAGATTGGAGGCCTAGTAGTGGCCATTTTGCCTTTGGAGAATGTTGATATGTTATAGAAGTGTTTATTGAAGTGTCTTTGTATTTGAGATTCGATTGTGTTCTGCCGAAATGCTGCCGAATTTTTTTCAATAAATTCAATATGTAGAATAATACACTTACCTTTATTATAGTAGGTATATATATATATATATATATATATATATATATATATATATATATATACAACAAAAACTAAAGACTTTGAACAAAAACTAAAAGACTAAAGACCTAAAGACTTTAGACTTAAGACTTATGCTTTTTTACAAAAGACTAAAGACTTATGCTTTTTAATTTTTTATCGTATATAAACTTTAGGAATAACAAAAAGTCTAATGACTAAACTTTAAAGTAGACTAATACAACAAAAAGACTAAGACTAATAACTTTGACGAAGAGGATGAAGAAGAGGACGCCATGTCTGCCCATTTGGCTTTGCCTTTAAGACTGGGTTTGGATGACGATTTATCTGAAGAACCTGCTGGCTGTTTACTTGAGGAGATTTTTACTGGAGAATCTGTGGAAAGTTGCTGGAACATCTCTTTATATCAGTACTTTAAAGCCCATTATCAATGGTATTTGGACACTCAGTATGCCGTAGGAACTCAAATTCCTATGTTAGTAAAAAGACACAAGATTAAATGGTGGGATCTTTCAAGAACTCTACTACTGAACTTAAAATTAACCAATGGATTCAAAATAAACTCTCTCAAACACCTGCATTAACCTATGCCAATACACTTGCTTTAAAGGATCAACCCACATTTGGAATTCAAAAGTCACAGTGTCAAGCCAGGTTAGCAGCAGCTAAAACCCCTGATGAGTATAAAAGAATTTGCCAGGAAATGTTCCAGCAACTTTCCACAGATTCTCCAGTAAAAATCTCCTCAAGTAAACAGCCAGCAGGTTCTTCAGATAAATCGTCATCCAAACCCAGTCTTAAAGGCAAAGCCAAATGGGCAGACATGGCGTCCTCTTCTTCATCCTCTTCGTCAAAGTTATTAGTCTTAGTCTTTTTGTTGTATTAGTCTACTTTAAAGTTTAGTCATTAGACTTTTTGTTATTCCTAAAGTTTATATACGATAAAAAATTAAAAAGCATAAGTCTTTAGTCTTTTGTAAAAAAGCATAAGTCTTAAGTCTAAAGTCTTTAGGTCTTTAGTCTTTTAGTTTTTGTTCAAAGTCTTTAGTTTTTGTTAGTTTTTGTTGGTATATATATATATATATATATATATATATATATATATATATATATATATATATATATATATATATATATTTAAATATATATATATATATATATATTTAAATATTTGTGTATGTGTCTATATAAATCCTAGCAATAATCTTTCTTTTCTTCATATTTATGACTTGTAAAGATTTGTTACATAAAGACTTGACTAGGATAAAGACTTGTTTGTTGTTTTGTTATAAAACTTAAAGACGTGTAAGAAGTCTTTGTTTTTGAATAAAGACTTAAAGACTTTTAAATTTAAAGATTCTTTATTATAAGACTTGACTATAAGACTTGACTATAAGTTTTAAATAAGAACTTGTTATTATTAAATCGATAATCGATCCTTTTATCTTTTGTTGGTATCAGAGCCATTGGATTTAGATCTACTATCTGGATACTTAAATAAGACTTCATTTTAGTATATATCCTAAGCAGTTTTGACTTAGCCTACTGAACCCATTCCTATTGAACCCATGAGTAAGACCCATGTGAGAGGCATCGAAAGGGTATAACCAGGAGGGTATAACCAGGTAGTCATTAAAGCTTTTGGTATATAATAAAATGGATCCTTTGTTGTGTAGATCGGTTAGTAGTAATAAATCTGAAGACTCAGATAACTCAGAAATTAAAAGAGTAATAAATAGAAACAACAAAAGATAAAAGGATCGATTATCGATTTAATAATAACAAGTTCTTATTTAAAACTTATAGTCAAGTCTTATAGTCAAGTCTTATAATAAAGAATCTTTAAATTTAAAAGTCTTTAAGTCTTTATTCAAAAACAAAGACTTCTTACACGTCTTTAAGTTTTATAACAAAACAACAAACAAGTCTTTATCCTAGTCAAGTCTTTATGTAACAAATCTTTACAAGTCATAAATATGAAGAAAAGAAAGATTATTGCTAGGATTTATATAGATACATACACAAATATTTAAATATAGATTATAACTATGAACTAAAATGCTATGATTAATTGGATTTATATGAATACTTATATAATTCATTAAATATAAAATCAACATACAATTTAAACAATTTTTCTGATGTGGAAGATCAGACTAAGCTGCATCCACAGAGCATACTTATCACAAACAAAATCAATTTACCAAATAATTTTAAATATTTGGTAAATAATTTTAAATATTTTAAATATATATATATATATATATATATATATATATATATATATATATATATATATATATATATATATATATATATATATAACCTTTGTATTGAATAAATGAACTTAGTTATTTTACATTTATATATAGTTCCCCTTATTATAGAAATAACCTTAGTTAGTTATAAGTGTAAATTGAACATTACATTAGTGGCATGTTTTAAGGCTAGATCAGACTAATGCAATTACATATAATTTACCCTTGATAAACACATTGTTAATTAGGTAAAAAAAAATGCGAAATAATCGAGATTGGATGTACTGGGAGTTCGAGGTCAATGGGATATTAAGACAAGAGTTCCTGCACGAATTGGAGGCGTTTATACAGTTTGCAGTTGGTAATCCCAGTTTTAAGGATGGGAATAAGTTGAGGTGTCCATGTAATCACAAGAAGTGTCGAAATCGAGCCTTCTTAGACATCGATACAGTGAAACTTCATTTGTGCAAAAATGGGTTCGTGGAAAATTATTACGAATGGATACATCATGGTGAAGCTCGAGTTGCCAGTGGGTCAGGCCACTCCATTCCGGTAAGTTTAGAAGTTCAGCCTTATCAATTTCTGTATGGTAATCAATGCAATGATATGGTAATCGATGCGAGTAGAGTACAATGTGATTGGGATAATATGGAGGAATCGCCAAATGTAGCAGCACAATAATTGTTTGACATGCTAAGTGCAGCTAACAGTGAATTGTGGCCTGGATGCAAGAATCATTCAGTTCTATCTGTTGTTGCACGATTACTACACATGAAAGCAGAGCACCATTTTTCAAAAAGGTGTTACGATGATTTTGTTCAGTTAGCAAAAGAAATGTTGCCTGAAGGCCATTCAATGGTTGATAATTTTTATCGGACAAAAAAATTAGTTCGGGGATTGGGACTACCGGTAGAAAAGATTGATTGCTGTCGTAATAATTGTATGATATTCTGGGGTGTTGACTCGGAATTCAGAGAATGCAAGTTTTGTAATCTTCCAAGATATCAACGGCGCGGTCAAGGGACTGGTAGAGTACAAAGAGAGAAGGCTTTCAAGAAGATGTATTATTTCCCTCTTGTTCCTCGCCTTCAAAGGTTATATGCATCAAAGGCGACAGCTGAACACATGACATGGCATGCTTTGCATGAATATGAGGATGGTATAATGACTCATCCGTCAGATTCTGAAGCGTGGAAACATTTTGATAACATTCATCCTTTGTTTGCTGTTGAAATGAGAAACGTGAGATTGGGGCTTTGTACTGATGGGTTTCAGCCGTTTGGCCAATCAGGACAACAATATTCATCATGGCCTATCATTGTGACACCATATAATCTACCACCGACAATGTGTATGAAAGATGAATATATGTTTTTGTGTGTTATTATTCCTGGGCCTACTAATCCAAAACATAAAATTGATGTGTTTCTGCAGCCTTTGATGGCCGAACTTAATTATTTATGGGTATATGGGGTTGAAACATTCGATATTTCGACCAATCAGAATTTCATAATGCGAGCTGCTTTGCTTTGGACCATTAGTGATTTTCCAGCTTTTGGAATGTTATCTGGGTGGAGTACGGCTGGCAAATTGGCTTGTCCTCACTGCATGGAAAACACTAATGCATTTACACTAAAAAATGGAGGTAAACAATGTTGGTTTGATTGTCATCGCAAATTCTTACCGGAATCTCACCCTTGGAGGAGAAATCGACAATGCTTTAGAAAGAACACAACTATTGTTGAACCCCCTCCACCTGTGAAGTCTGGAGCACAAATATTACAAGAAATTGAAGATCTGGGGCTTATGAAAGTTACAGAGGTAGGTGCAAATGAGGTAAATGCAAGAATTGGCAGGAATAACGGGTGGAAAAAGCGAAGTATCTTCTGGGATTTGCCATACTGGAGTTCACTTCTTATCTGTCATAACCTTCATGTCATGCACATAGAAAAAAATGTGTTTGAAAATCTGTTCAACACTGTCATGAACATTGAAGGGAAAACCAAGGATAATGCAAAAGCGAGAGCAGACATGAAGGAAATTTGTCGTCGACCAGAACTCGAGCAATCTGTACTTACTGGTAAGTTTCCGAAGGCATGTTATTGTTTAGATAAACCCCAAAGGCAATTATTGTGCGAATGGTTACGATAATTAAGGTTTCCAGATGGCTACTGTTCAAATATGGATAGATGTGTGGACATGAAGAAGTACAGATTGTTTGGCATGAAAAGCCATGACTGCCATGTTTTCATGCAAAGATTGATCCCTGTGGCATTCCGGGAATTATTACCAAGAAAAATTTGGGAAGCAATGACAGAATTGAGTCTCTTTTTCAAGGAATTGACGATGACTGTTATCCGATGCGATGATATGTACCAATTAGCGCGAGAAATCCCAGTTGTGATGTGCAAGTTGGAGCGATTTTTTCCACCCGGCTTCTTTGATTCTATGGAACATCTGCCGGTTCATTTGCCCTATGAATGTCGTTTAGCAGGACCGATACAATATCGATGGATGTATCCATTTGAGAGGTGATTCACTAACATCTCATTGTAATGATTACATCATTTTTTTGAACTTATACTTACATATTGGCATTGTACAATCACAAACACCTACAGAAAATTAAAAAGAATGTGCGCAATAAGGCAAAGGTCGAGGGATCCATTTGCAATGCATATTTGGTGGAAGAAGCTTCCACATTCTGTTCACACTACTTTGACCAACATGTTTTCACCAAGCATCGGAGAGTGCCATGTAACGATGACGGAGGAGATCGCGTTCAATCTGAGTTTGAAGGAAATCTAAAAATTTTCACCTACCCTGGGCGTACGATTGGTAAATAAAAAAAAAGACGATTGACTGATGCAGAGATACAAGCGGCTCAAACCTATATTTTATTGAATTGCGAAGAGATCACACCATATGTACAGTCAGTATAAATAATGTAAACATTCTAAACTTGACGTGGGCCGTTGTTAAATCATACTTATGCTAATATGGTTCGTTGATAAATAGGAAATATATCAATCTTCTGCGGCTTCAAAATCTCAATTTGACTGATACTGCAGTTGATGCAGAGCTGGACATTGAATTTGCAGAATGGTTCAAATATTATGTAAGTTACTTTCAATGTACACAACACGGAATGTACATTTATTAAATCTGACTCATGTCATTACTATTTTCCATAGGCTCGAAGCTCGGGAAGTGATATTCGTAACAGATTTATTACGGATCTAGCAAAGGGGCCATTACCGGTTGCTAATGCCTACTCTGGCTACTTTGTAAACGGTTACAAGTTTCACACTGAGGGTTATGGGAGAAGCAGAAAGACAATGAACAGCGGTGTGTGCATAAAGGGATCAAACTACAGTGACGTGTCAAACGATTTTTATGGGAAATTGGTTGAGGTTTTGGAGTTAGAATATCCAGGCCTACCAATGAAGTGCACAATCTTATTCAAATGTGAATGGTTTGATCCTACGCCAAACATTGGCATGAAGTTTCATCCTAAGTATAATCTGGTTGATATTAATCAAAGAAGAAGATATACAAAGTATGAACCTTTTGTTTTGGCAATGCAAGCTGCACAGGTGTACTATGTCCCATATCCATCGTTTAAATGAGATAGATGCGATTGGATGGCAGTGTGTAAAATCAAGGCTAGATCAGTTGTTCATGCACTTGAAACGAAACAATCTTCTTCACTCGCAGTATCGGATGCATTTCAAGAAGTTAGGGTTGAAACGCAACCGATGCAAATTGTTGAAGATTTAACAGATAGATTGGATGATGAAAGCCGATCTTATGTTGAAATAGGAGCATCAGATGATGAAGAGGAAGAAGATCAAATCATCATGGGTACCTCAGAAGACGAATATGAAGAAGAGGAAGCTGATGAAGAGGAGGAGGAAGCAGATGAAATTGAAGACACTTAAAACTTAGAGCAATTTTACTGTTACAAACTAATAAATGTATATGTAATTAATATTATTAATGAAGAATTTCAATGGTATTCACTTTGTTTACTCGTATTTACCACATGTTCTACAATTCATATAATTGTATAAATTCATTTTATCTAGGTTCTGATATCTGCAGTACATATGGCTAGAGGCAGAGCGTTTGATTCTGACGCGTCCAGTAGTGGTTCGCGTGGAGGTCGTGGCCTTGGACGCAGTGCCCGTGGACGAGGAGGGTCGATCCCTCATCCTTCGTCAGGTACGTCTGGGGCTTGGTCATCTACTCAGCGACCAGTACTGCCGCCATCATATCCTTCTTCAGGTACATCGGGGGCTTCATCCTCTGCTCAGCGTCCAGTACTGCCGCCATCACATCCTTCTTCAGGTACATCTGGGGCTTCATCCTCTGCACAGCGTCCAGTACTGCCGCCATCACAGCCTTCTGCTCCTTCCTCTTCTGTTCCTTCCTCTTCTACCCCCGTTTCTGGACCAGTACAGACTCCACCAGCTGCACAGTCACCTACTGTGCAAGGTAATCATAAATGTCATAACTGTCATTTTAATTATATATTAATTATCTAGAAATTTATAACATTTGTCATTTCTTTTGCAATTTCATCAGATCCACGTATCACCCTCAGTTTGGTAGCGGGACAGTAAGTACTTATTCAAATTTTCTGCAGGCATATTTTGCAATTATATTTTGTACTTATTCATAACTGTGATGCTTTCGTGTAATTATATTTCACTTCTGTTTTTTTTTCAGCATATATCCATCTTCTCGAGCAGCGAGGCAAATTTTGAAGATAATCAAGCTACAGCTGCATAAAGAAGGATACACATGGGATGCTGTACCACAAGAGGTGAGAAACTTTTATTGGGAGGAGTTCCAGGTACTCTTTGGTTTAAGTTATATCATCATTCAATGTTTACAATTCAAGATACATCCTTAGTGTTTAAACGCTATATTTCATATTTTTGCAGAAACATTTCATATGGGACGAGGCCATTACGGCTATGCTGAAAGTAGCCTGGGAGAAGATATGCGCCGATCGATACGCTGACTTCACCTATAGGATGAGAAGAAGCGGTAAGAAGCAGTAGTGCGTGTCTCAGGAGATATGGGAGAGCTGGCAAAAGGCTTGGGAGGATCCTGCATTCAAGAGAAAGCGGGAGATATTTGCACAAAACAGGCGCAGTGAGACTGGCGGTGATGGAGCAGGACCTTCGCGACACACAGGCGGATCTATATCTGCTATAGAGACAGCTCGATTATCAGTAAGTGAATTAGTCCCTTTACAAGAAACTGATGTTTAATGAAAGGACACTATATATATTAATATATCATGCATAAAAATTCATTACAGGCTAAAGAATTAGGTCGTGAGCCCACACCGATGGAGGTGTTTACATACACTCACACGAAGGACCACGATCGTAATACCTTTGTCGACAGACGTGCGCTGAGCGTCAATGTAAGTAACAATGAATAATATTTACATTTACCCTCTAATCATTGCGAAGATGTACAAAGTTCAATATAATAAAGCTTGCAATTGCATTGATTAATTAATTTTTTGTTTTCAGGAGAACTATACTACAGCTCGGGAGCGTATTGTTACTTCTCAGATCGATGAATCCGAAGCTGAGTCAAGAATTGACGAGGTAGCGCTTTATCTCGAGGCTGTAGGGGGCGAGAAGAAGAGGAAGGTATACGGCATCGGGTCTCAGGCATCACAGTTTTACACTGGCTCAGCAGCTCACGCTTCTACAACCAGCGCAGCACCACAGCCGGAGCACACTGACTCGCACTATGATGATGATATACGGGCTCAGCTTGCTGATCAGCAGAGACAGATTGCAGAGCTTAGAGCACATGTGATGCGGCTGTCCGGTGAGCACGGTGCTGGTACTTCTTCCTCTGATCCTGCGCCTGCTACAAACCGACATGTTTCGACGTCTCAGCAGCAGCCACTATCGGCTCCTGATCCCGATGCTGCAGACGATACCTTGGTCACCCCTCCTGGCGCTACATCACATCCATCAGGTACTCCTCCCGGCGATCCGACATCGGGAGATCCGACATCGTATCCTGCAGATGAGCAGCAGCATATATAGATTTGATTTTGGACCTTTTTAGTTTTTCATTTGTATTTTCATATTTTAATTTGTTCAGAACAATAAAAATTACATTTTTATACTGTTCTTGAATTGCGTGTGTGATATATATGCATTTATGTGAATTTTCACAGGTGCAGAAAAATTTTGGTTTCAAAATAATATTTAATTTTTTTTATTTTTTTTCCATTTTTGCGACCGATTTGATACC
Organism: Jatropha curcas; assembly: GCF_041381405.1. Lineage (NCBI taxonomy): Eukaryota > Viridiplantae > Streptophyta > Magnoliopsida > Malpighiales > Euphorbiaceae > Jatropha > Jatropha curcas. The sequence continues at coordinate 24,047,604 of NC_143159.1, forward strand.
AAAAAATAAAAATTTTTAATTTACAATTTGCGACCTATTTGTGACCGATTTCAAAACTTGCGATCGATTTTCTGCGACCAAATTTGCGACTGAATTTCCAATTAAACCACGATCAAAAATTGCGACCGATTATTCAATTTTGCGATCGATTTTATCGGTCTCTAATTTGTGACCGATTGTCTCATCGGTCGCAAAATATTTTGCGACCAGTACTTTTTCGGTCGCAAATCGGTCGCTATAGCAAATTAGCGATCGATATTTGCCATTTTGCGACCTATTTGTCGGTCGCAAAATGGCATTTTTTTTGTAGTGGCAGCTTAATTTAAAAACTTAATAATATTATCACCCTAAAATCAAAATCAGCTAAGGTTTTGAATAAAATATTATTAAAATGGATCCCACCAAATCATTTTGGGTAGTTAACTTTAACTGAAGTCCTTGAAAATTATCAAAACTCACTGTTTTGAAATGCAACAACTTGAATATAAGGTTTCTCCTTATTGGGAAAGACTGACGGACGTTCAAAGGATCAAGCAAAAGGTAATATACATCTTTGGTGTTCCTGTAAGGAACTTCTCACCATTCTTTACTTGCACCTCTTATCTTGTCTGTGTGTGTTATTTGTAAAGTATGGGTAGAAACGAAATTGAATCGTTCCTTCATCAACAAATATTTTTTCCTTTATTCAATCACTCAAAGTTTTTTCATGCAAATATGTCAGTTTAACTAGCAAAAAACCATTTATCTCTTCATACATATTTAGATACAAGACACAAATAAAGCAGGAAAAAAAGAAAAGAAAGTCGAACAATGCACATACCTCATAAGAGAAAACAAAACACAACTTGAGGCCGTGAAAGAGGATCGGAAGAAAGCAGTTGCAGAGTTTATCTAGGAAGCAACTACTGGTTTTTATAATGGCAGTAGCTGAAGGGTTTATTGAAAAAGAAAAAAGCAAGTGAGTGCTGTTTCTAAAATTTATAAGGATTAAAAGGTTAAATCTGCCCTCTAAACTTTGACATAACATACAATTTGCCCAAAAATTAACTTTTTATACAATTTGCTTCTTGTACTTGCACAAAAGAACAAATTGTCCAATATTTTAAGAAAAATTTTTTATGGTTTTAACTAACAAAAAATTACTTTGCTTTTAAGAAAACTAATAAAAATTTTCTTAAAAATTTAAAATTAGAAAATAAAAATTATTTAAAAATATAATAATAATTATAAAAATTTAAAGTATTTGATTTAAAAAATATTTGATTTGAAAAAAATTATGGAATTAGAAAAAGATTTGATTATATTGAAATGTTTGGTTAGAAAAATATTTTTTATTTTTTATTTGATTATTTTTTAATTAAATTTTATTTAGATCAAATATTTAATTGCTTTTTTAATCATATTTGATTTATGTCAAATAATTTATTTTTTGGAACAAAAATTGGGCAATTTGTACTTTTGGTACATGTTTAAGGAGTAATTTCTACAAAAAGTTAATTTTCGGGCAAATTATATATTGTATCCAAATTTAAAGGCAAATTTAGCCTCATTCCAATTTATAACTAATTCAATCAATCTCCAAATTTCTGTTCAAATTCATCTAGGATTTCAATATCCTAGAATCTATACAAATTGAAGAGATTAATCGAAAATATAGGGATACAAGCTTTAATAGGTGGTTTAAAACTAACATTGATAGTGAAATGGCCGGAAACGACATGGGTTAATCAGAATACGTTCGGCCAATCTCTCCCTCTCTCTCTCTCTTGTCAAGTAGCCAAAGAATGAAGAAAATCGAGCTAGGACGTTGAGAGGATGTCGAGATGATGGCTGGGTTGCGGAAGTGGCATTCCTTGGCCGTTGATCAACCGAAATGGCAAAGGAACGCCGAATATAGGCGATCATTGACTGCAAGGAGAGGAGGAGGAAGGAGAAGGCTTTACTTCAGTTAAATCAAAACAGTGAGTTTCGATAATTTTCAAGGGCTTGAGTTAAGTTAACCTAAACTGGTTTGGTGGGATCCATCTTAATAGTCAAAACTCTAGCTGATTTTGATTTTAGAGCGATAATATTACTAAATTTTTAAGTTGAGGTGCTAGGAGGACGACGGTAAGATTAAAGTGTTTTTGCAACGAGCCACGGAACGTAGAATATTTTTATATAAGCCATTTAGTTTAGTGCAGTTTGAAAGAGAAATTTTCAACCCAAACCAACTTGCAAAAAAGCATTCAACAAAAGTGAGATCATATTTTTTTTTTTTCTTAAAGCACATCAGTTCTTTATTATTTATTATTATTGTTGTTGTAATTATTATTATTATTATTATTATTATTTCAAACACTTCAATTCTTTTGAAAGTGGCAATTATATCTCAGGTGCAGGTTTTCTCCATTTTCGTAAGTCAAAAAAGGCCACTTTTTATTAAAAAAAAAAAAAAAATTAAAAATTGAAAAGTCAAACTCGGTCCGTATGCTCGCCCACGCTTTCTTTCCGCTTCTTTATATCTTGCGGGAAGAACATAATAATTCTGCACTGTATCTTCCTCTATTCGTTTTCTTTCCTCTGACAATCCACAAAAATGGGTCAAAAAGTTTCGCAGTGGCCGCAACTCCCATGGAAAGCCAACCTCTTCATATCAGTTATGTCTTTCGGCGTTGACATCGTCCGTCGCTCTAACGGCACCATCAACCGCCCTCTCCTCAAAATCTTCGACGTCAAAAAGTCTCCCTCCAAAAAGCCCATCAACGGCGTCAAAACCACTGATATAACCATTGACAAATCTCGAGATCTCTGGTTCCGCCTCTACACTCCCACCACCAACACTACCTCCGACAGTGCTGGTTTGCCGGTCATTTTCTACTTCCACGGCGGTGGTTTTTCCCTACTAGCAGCCAATTCGAGATTTATGGATGACTTTTGCTACCGTCTTGCTCGTGAACTCTCTGCTTTTATAATCTCCGTTAACTACCGGCTTGCTCCGGAGCATCGTTTTCCATCTCAACGCGACGACGGATTTGATGCTCTAAAGTACATCGATAGCACAGAAATTGAAGGATTTTCAAGCTATGCGAATCTAAATCATTGTTTCGTCGCCGGAGACAGCGCCGGAGGCAACTTGGCGCATCATGTGATAATAAAAGCTAATGAATATGAATTTTCTAATATAAAATTAATTGGTAACATCTCGTTTCAACCATTCTTAGGAGGAGAAGAACGGACTGAATCTGAGTTAAGGCTTACTAATGCTCCATTTATTACAATAGAGCGTACAGATTGGATGTGGAGAGCGTTTTTGCCGGAAGGGTCAAACCGGGACCATCCCGCCGTGAATATATTCGGGCCTAATGGTTCAGATATTTCAGGTATGAAGTTTCCGGCGACGATTGTTGTTATGGGTGGATATGATCCTTTACAGGATTGGCAAAAGAGGTATTACGAAGGGCTAAAGATGTCTGGAAAAGAAGCTTATTTGGTTGAGTATCCAAACATGCCTCATTCATTTTATATTTATAATGAATTGCCTGAGTCTGGCTTGTCGATTGAGAAAGTCAAGGATTTTATGCAAAAGCAATTAGCTTCTAATGTATGAATTTGAGTTTATGTATTTGTATGGCATTAATTGTACTAGTTCCTTTAAACACAGTCTCCCTGTTGCTTTTTTTTTTCTTTTCTTCCTTTCTTTTCCTTCCTTAAACTTTTGCAAACGGAAATTTCTTGTCTGTAACCAATATATAAGGCCCCTCATACATCAAGCTAATAATAATAATAATAAGTTTGTTTAAAACTTTTACTGTTTTATCCTTTTTATCTAAGTATGAAAATTTGAACCAAAATTCTATTTATAATTTGATTGATGTATAATTAGGTCCTTTTGAATATCCTTTTAATGTTTTTTTTTAATTGTTATTAAATGTTTTTTTTTAATTGAATATCCTGCTGAATGTAGTTAAGTCTTTGAAATTAAATGTTTTTTTTTTTTTAAATAACCCATAGATTGCCACATCATTACCTTCTAGAAAATTCCAAGCTCATACAATGATTTTTCTCTTCTCATTTTAAATATTTTCATTTCATTAATTGTTATTTATTACTTCATTAAAATTTATTTAAATTTTAAATTTTATGTATTCAAATAAAATTTCCATTAACAATTTATTTTAATTGTTATTTCAAATAAAATTTTATGCCACTCCCATTTAAAATTAACGATATAAAGTATGTTTCTCCCATTACTTCAATTAAAGTATTTTTTTTTATTAAATATTACTGGTAAAAAAGATATCAATTATATACTTATTGAACAATTGATAAAAGTAAAAATTTTCTATACTATATATAAATGTAGGAATAGGAGAAGAATAATGAAATTTCCTATAATAGCTTTAGATTAATTTGGAATTCCTAATATAGTCATTTAGTTAGATTTTTATGCATTTTAATTGGAGAAATCATTTATCCTTTTAAAGATCTTTGTAGTTGTATTTTTTGTTATCTTTTAATTGGAGAAAATAGATTATCCTTTTGAATATCCATTTAATTAGATTTTGTATACATTTTAATTGGAGAATATATATATACTCTATTTGATCTTGTACTATTATTGTCCACTGATTTTTACTTATTATTTATACTCATTTTTATTTTTTATATTAAATATTGATTATAATTTTTATCTTATATTATTTAGATTTTATTATATCGTCATTTATCTAAATTCATTATAACTATATATGTATAATTCTATAATATCACCTAATAAATGGATTTTAATAATTATAGATAATAGATAGAATAATAAAATATTATATATTTTTAAAATTAAAATTTTCAACTGCTCGTCATCTCACATACATATGCTCAATTTATTTAAAAATTAATTTTAAAAAGTGAAATTCAAAATTTTGAAAAGCTTAATTATATATATTCTATTTGAACATTTATTTTTTTTTAAAAAAAATATATCCAATCAAATTATACAAACATAAAGAAAAAAAAATATTATAAAAGAATTTACTTTTTCCTTTTTTAATTCTCTCCTAAATAGAGTGTTTTAAATTATAATAACAACATAATCAAATATTTAAAAATATATTCTAGTTTATTTTATGACGGTGCATTGCATGTTTCTATTGCTCATTTAATACTTGCAGTTTATACTTATTTATTTTCATATAAAATATTAACTATTTATTATAATCTCCCTCTTATATTGTGTATATCTTTTTAATGTTAAAATTTCATCATTTTATTGTGGATGCATAAATACTTTAAAAAAAATTTCAATATATTAATCAAGTTCAATCTACTTGAGTTTAGGTAATTTATATTTAAAATCATTATATACCTTTTAAGTTTAAAAATTATTTCTAAAGTTTATCAATTTTAAAGAAATTAATTCAAATATAATCAATTTAATAAATAAAAAATCTGAACTTCAGTTAACTTTTACTTATACTAAATACAAAAAAAATATGAATTTATATATAAATTATATAGAATTCATTTAGACTAAATAAGATTCAAATAAAATCGTTAATATTTCATAGAACTTATGAATAATTAAAAAAATTTTAATTTTTTACATGTTTGACCAAATAAGAAAAGGTTATTATATATGATATTGTAAAGAAATTTTACTTCAGAATCTTTAATCAAGTGGTTTTACTTAATAAAATAAAGGATAATTTTTGAAACTAATTTTACGTAGGTGAATATACATGATCACCTTAATTTGAAACCACACAGAATTAAATCAAAATTAAAATGAATTTTCAAAATAAAAACAGCTTCAAATTAAATATAGTTCAACATCTAATTAGTTTAATTGGTTTTACATGCACTTTTAGATTGGTCAATTTAAGCCTTTCACTAAAAATAAAAACCTAATAAAAAATTTTATTTATCCATGCAAACTAAATACCAACCTAAATCAGGTTTACCCAATGTTTTAATATCCTTAAAATTAGAAAACATCCCTAAAATTGCAAAGGGATATAAGTTCTCTTTTTAGGAGAAATCTTAGACCATTAATTAACATAATATTTAATTAATTAAGCAAATATTAATATTTTGAACATATTGAATAACTCCAACTAAGTATAAAATTGGCAAAGTATATTGTACAATTCCTTTCTATTTATTAATTATCAATCTCTTTCTCTCTCTATTATTAGTTATCCGATATGGATAAATGGTTTAAACGTGTGTATATATATATTTCATATAAATATATTTCATATAAATATATTCAAGAGAAGATTAAAGAAACATCAAATTTCATATAAACTATTAGATCAATTAAATATATATTATTTTTATTAGTGTATAAGATTTTTTTACCTTTATTGCCATAATCCAATTATTTCTAAGAGTATTATAAAAGAAAAATATCACGTATTCTTTTTTATAATAAAAAATATTGGGTAACTGCTTTTTATCTTTGATAATCGTCTATATGAAAAAGAAAGTGAAGGAAAAAATTAATCAAATATTCGCATATAGACTAGTTTATCATGAAATTATATTATTTATTCATAGAAAGAACTAAAAAAAAATTAAATTTCAAAATATTTATATGTAATATAATTTCAAAAATTTATATTTAAAAATTTATTCTATTTGAAAATTTACTTTTAGAAAATATATCCAATCAAATCATAGAAACATAAAAAAAAATTAATAAAAAATATTTTTTTTCTATTTTTATCTCCATCCTAAATAAAATACTTTAAATTATAATCAAAATAAAGTTAATAAATAATAAATTTAAAAAATAAAATATAAAAACTGTTAAGTGTCTTATTATCATATATATATTTATTAAAAAATAAATTTAAAAAAGATAAAACTTAAAATTCCGGATTCTTAATTATCAAATTTCAACAGAAGATTAAAAGAAATATCAAATTTCAAATAAAATATAACATCAATTAAACATTTGTTAATCTTATTATTGTAAAAAAAATTTTCACTTTTATTGCAATAATCTGATTATTTCTAAGAGTATTATAAAACCAAAATATCACATATTATTCTCTATAATAATAAAAAAAAAACTATTAGGTAACTAAAAAAAATGAAAGAAAAAAATTAATTAAATACTTTCATTTACACCATTCTATCATGAAATTATATTATTTTTTCAGAGAAAGAAGTAAAAAAAAAATTAAATATCTGAATATTTATATGCAATATAATTTCAGAAATTTATATTTAAAATTTTATTCTATTTAAATTTTTTTTAAAAAAAATATATAATCAAATCATACAAAAATAAAGAAAAAAAAGAGTATTAATAAAAATATATTTTTTTTTCTATTTTTATCTCACTACTAAATAAAATACTTTAAATTATAATCGAATGAAATCAAATAAATAATAAATTCAAAAAATAAAATTTTCAAAATTTCAAATGTCTTATTATCATATGTATTTATTAAAAAATAAATTTAAAAATAAATTATATCCTATCAACTAATAAACTGTAATTTTTTAATTGGCTATTATTAAGAGTATTTTAGAACATTTTAAATTTCATTAAGAGTGATATAGGTAATCTCATTATTCTTCCCTCTCCCTTCGTTCTCTCTCCCTTCGTTCCTACTTTTATATATAGTATAAATAGAAATATGAAATGATGAAAATGTTCGAGAGCTCTCTTTTTATTTAATATTTTATTCTTTTATTTAATTTATCAAAAATTTTTTATTTTTTATAATTTAATTTGATGTATTTTTTAAAAATAATTTTTAAAATAGTTAAAAGGATAATTAAACCTTTGAAATTTTAATTTTTTTTAAATAAATATATATGACTTTGAAATTTTTGAATTTAATATCATATCTATCTATCTATAAACTTGAGAGTGGAGATTTTATTACCATATTATTGTTTGTGCATTGATTTTAAAGTTACATATTAACATTTATTTATGTCATTTTGAAGCCTTTTTTAGCAAAGAAAAAATCTTGAAACAATTGGAATAAAAGTAGTTGCATGTTAAATATAAAATTGGATATTGCAAAATTTTTAGTTACCTTTAAATATATTTTTAATTTAACGAGTAGTAATAGTTTTTTTCTCAACGAGTTTGATCTTTTATCACTCTTTTTTGAAATAGTAGTCCTTTTATTTTTTATTTTATAAAGTATTTTAATTAAATGGGAGAGAAATACTTTAAATCGTTAATTTTAAATGAGTAAAAATACATGCTAATTTTTATTGTTTTAACCAAAACTAGTGTTACAACTCGCATGATGTGTGGAACAGCATTAAAGAATAAAACAATTTTTTATAACATCATTCAAAAATAAAATTTAATAAAATGATCATGAAATGCATTACAAAATTGTATCTCATTGAGATATGCTGAAAAAAGTTGCAATGCTATTATGTACATTCTTAATCTTAAGTATCCTGCGAAACCTTTTACCAAGATATGCAATAGCCAAAGCCATGCATGGTATGATCTGCATAAAAAAACTACACAAACACTATTTATGTATTTTTCATTTGTAATAATAATTGTTAAACTCTCAGAAATTGAGGGTTTGGAGAATTTAGAATTAGTCCCTTCTAGGCTTAATTGAGAATATTTATATTGATAGAGAGATAATTATAGTTGGATAAGGATAGTAGGAATCCTAGTTTATACGTTAATTAGAGTTTATTTAGGAGTCTAATATCTTTTATATTATTCTTTTATATATTTTATTATAGTATATTATCAGTAGTCCCCCTTAGTTATTTGGTCATTTATGTCCAACAGAAGTTGTCATGTGCTATTTTATATGTGTATACTTTATTTTTTTTATATTGTGATTACTAATAATTATAGATACTTTTTAAGCATGGAGTTCCTTTCCTGTTTTTGTTAGTTCAGCAATGGTTCTGTTTGGGAGAAACGGGGTGATAGTTCGTCTGCCTGAGGAAAACCTCAAGAGTCACTTCCTTTCAGTTATTTAATGAAGAACTCTTTTATTTATCCTCTTTGTATGATTTTGAATGTTGGCATAATTTCAATTTCTAAGTGTTTCTAATAAAATGTTCTCTATTGGCATCGAAGTGGTGTATGTCAATTGTCAAAGCGAGGTTTTCCTTATTGTCCTTAAGTGTGAACTTGTTTAAGTTGCCTTAACTTGAAATTTTACGGGCTAAAAGGAGCCTTTTAACTGAAGCACTGCTTAAGTTCGAGCCAAACTGGGGGACTATTTCTTAGCCGAACTGAAGGACAACTTAAATCTGAGTCGAACTGGGGGACTGTATAAGTCGAAGTTGAATTAGAGGACTGCTTAAGTCTGAGCTAATTTAGGGGACTATTTAAGTCCAAGCTGAACTAAAGGCTGCTTAAGTCCAAAATGGAGGACTACTTAAGTCCGAACCAAACTAGGGGGACTGCCTAAGTCTGAGTCGAACTGAAGGACTGCCTATATCCAAACTAATGGACTTGATTATGGACTGCTTAGGTCTGAACTGGAGAACTGAGTATGTCCAAACTGATGGACCTAGTTAAAGGGCAACTTAGGTCCGAACTGGCAACTTAGGTCCAAGCTGGAGAACTATGTACGCCCAAGTTGATGGACTTAGCTAAAGGCTGGTTAGGTCCGAATTGGAGAACTGAGCACGTTCAAACTGGAGAATTGCATTTGTCTGATCTGGTGGCCTTGGTTACGGAACTGATGGACTTGATTATGGACCGCTTAGGTCTGAACTGGAGAACTGTGTATGTCCGAACCTATGGACTTGGTTATAAAATGAGTAATGGAATAGTAAAAAATTTCTACGTAAGATCCTTCAGGAAAAAACTTAATGCATCGTGCCTCTCTTATCTTTTATAAGGCATGGTGTATTAAGTGAAAAAAAATCTGAGGTCTCTTTATTATCTTAATTTAAAGTCACTTTACATCTTATTGAGTGGAAATACAATAAGCCTTCTTCAAGTTATCTGAATTTCATGTCCGGAGTAATTCGGCACCCAAGGTTAGATATCTTTTCTGCTCCACCTCCTATTTGGTGAGTTCGCCCTCAGGTGCTAGGTTCAGCTCCGAGCTTGCTTTGGGCATGTCAAAAGGTTGATGCTCTTCTAACATTGTGTACTTGTTGTCATATGACATCCACATTATATGCAGGGTGAGGGGTATCCCTTTGAGTGCAACCGTGTATGCTTCTCAGCCATCTTTTGATCTCCCCTTACTGCAACAACCTCATTATTATCAAAGTAAAATTTTAGAGTTAGGTACCTGATGAGTTGAACCTTATTTCAGTGATGCCTAGCCCGGGATAATACTTTTGAGCATTGCTTGTTCAAGGGGGTGAACTGTTGGCCTTATTGTGATCTATCTTCTCTTGAGTAGGGTGCTCTAACAGTGTAGCTAGCTCATGGATGCCGATGGCGATCTTCTTTTGGGTGAACATCTCCTGATTGGAGAAGGGTGTCTTCTATGCCTAGAATTTTCTTCCTCAGATGATCTTTGGTGTTTTCATCCAATTTCATATATTTGTTAACTCTTGCCATGAGTGCTGCAAAAGTTAAAGGAGAATCTATACTCAAACGCTTGAATAGCTTGTTATATTTGCAATTCTTCGCCATGGCACTAATGGCCACTTTATCATTCAGGTTCTCAACCTGCATCGCCGTGCTTTGGAATTTAGAGACATATTGTCTTAATATTTCGCCATCTTCTCTCTTTAGGTCTATTAGATCACGCAAGATTTTCTTGGATGGCACACTTGTGATGAACCGAGCTCGGAATGCCACAGCCAGTTGGGAGAATGATTGGATGGATCATGCTTTGAAAATCTGATACCACTCTTGGACTGCCCCCTTAAGTGTGATTGGGAGGACCTTGCATATAAGATCTTCAAATTAGTTTGAAGGTACATCATGGTTCGAAAAATTGCCAGACGACTTTGGAGATTGGTGGATCCGTCATAAGGTTGGAAGTTTGATATCTTGAACTCTGAGGGGAAAGCCGCACCTAGGATATTATTGGAGAAGGGAGAGTCCTCCATGAGGCTGTAGTCTTCCGCTTCTCCTGTTTCTGTACACTCCCTGACCAGTTCTTTGACAATGTTTTGGAGATTGGCATTATCCATAACAGGCAGTGTGTGGCTCGGTTCAGGACTATAGGGAGCAGCTATACTGAGGTTCGCCTCCCACCCCGCCTCATGGAGTTATTTAGATGCTAGGTGGCTTTGTCATTTAGGTGATGGTAGAGGCACACTGTGTTCGTTGTGGCTTAGGTTTGTTGGTTCACTTGGAGGCATTAGTTTGCCATCTGGATAGGGGGTTTTCGAGAACACGTTTTAACACTGTGGTACTATGAGTATGCTTGAGTTAGGGCGCTCGCCACCTTAGAGTCGGTTGTCTGTGGAGGAGGCACCACGGCCTGTCCAGCTGCTTTAGTATGGTTGTCATCCTGACCCTCCAGATTATGGGGTTCAACCGACCTGTTAGTCATGGTATTCGGGGTGAAAAAAGGTTGAGATTATTGGGAATTGAATGTGTGTTCCAAGCTCACCGCACCAATTGTTAAGCTCTTAGAAATTGAGGGTTTGGAGAATTTAGAATTGGTTCCTTCTGGACTTAATTGAGAATATTTATATTGATAGAGATAATTATAGTTGAATAAGGATATTAGGAATCCTAGTTTATCTGTTAATTAGAGTTTATTGAAGAGTCTAATATGTTTTTTATATTATTCTTTCATATAATATTTTTTTTATATTATTCTTTCATATATTTTATTATTGTATATTATCAATAATTTTGGAAATTTAACTAATTATGTTGAAATAAGAAATTAAGTATTTTTTATTTTTTTGTTTATAATTTATTATAAATAATTGTTTATTATTTGAAATATTAATGTTTATACTTATCTAGTGCAGTGTGTCATAAGCGTGTGGATGTCCTACTTTTTGTATCTCGTACGCTTCTGTATCTCATGTCCCATATCCGTGCAATCTAACTCTTTGTACATGAGACTACTTTATATACTAAGCTAATCAACCGAATTTTTTTTTTGTTTTTTTTACCAAAAGAAAATGAAGTATTTTTTTTAAATTTGTTTTTTGTATCTTTTTTATTAATGAATGATAAAAAATATTCTCGTTACAACTAAAAACATATTTTGGTAGTTTCAACCAAGGTTTTTTTTAATTACAAATTAATAAATCATCATAAATACTATCAAGTGGTAAATTGTACTACTCATACTTGGCTTTCATATAAGGCAAATCACTCTCCTTTTATATATTATATAGATAAATAGTAATATAATTTAATAATTAAATTTATTTAAACAATATATTAATGTCCATGCCTGATGCACATAATTACAAGTAAAATATTAGATATTAGTTATTATAGTTAAAAATAGGTATTTGAAATAAAATCAAACTCAAAAGAAAATTTAAATTAAAGAAATGAAAATCTCCTAAGCATTTCTAATCCATTAATTCAAGTTAGATAACTTAAAAACAAATAGCACAAAAAACCTAATTGAAGAACCAAACAGGAGGATCAAGGTAGCCTTGGGTACATTGAGATGAGCATCATTTTTTTTTTTTTTTTATGTTACAGAGGATGAGCATCATTTAGTTTGGCTTAACCTACAAAAATAGCTCAAAATTTGCAACTTGTTGCAAAAACACTTTAATTTAATCTCCATTCCCCTAGCACCTCAATTTAAAAACTTAATACTATTATCACCCTAAAATCAAAATCAGTTAAGGTTTTGAATAAAATATTATTAAAATGGATCCCACCAAATCATTTTGGATAGTTAACTTTAACTGAAGCCCTTGAAAATTATCAAAACTCACTGTTTTGAAATGCAACAACTTGAATATAAGGTTTCTCTTTATTGGTAAAGACCGATGGACGTTCAAAGGATCAAGCAAAAGGTAATATACATCTTTGGTGTTCCTGTAAAGGAACTTCTCACCATTCTTGACTTGCACCTCTTATGTTTTCTGTGTGTCTTATTTATAAAATTTGGGTAGAAACAAAATTGAATCGTTCCTTCATCAACAAATATTTTTTTCTTTATTCAATCACTCAAAGTTTTCTCAACGCAGATATGTCAGTTTAACTAGCAAAAACCTCTTTATCTCTTCATACATATTCATATACAAGACACAAATAATGCAGGAAAAAAAGAAAAGAAAGTCGAACAATGCACATACCTCATAAGAGAAAACAAAACACAACTTGAGGCCGTGAAAGAGGATCGGAAGAAAGCAGTTACAGGGTTTATCTAGGAAGCAACTGCTGGTTTTTATAACGGCAGTAACTGAAGGGTTTATTGAAAAAGAAAAAAGCAAGTGAGTGCTGTTTCTAAAATTTATAAGGATTAACAGGTTAATCTGCCCCCTAAACTTTGACACAACATACAATTTGCCTAAAAATTAATTTTTTATACAATTTGCTTCTTGAACTTGCACCAAAAGAACAAAATGTCCAATTTTTTAAGAAAATTTTTTTTATGGTTTTAACTAACAAAAAATTACTTTGCTTTTAAAAAAACTAATAAAAATTTTCTTAAAAATTTAAAATTAGAAAATAAAAATTATTTAAAAATATAATAATAATTATAAAAATTTAAAGTATTTGATTTAAAAAATATTTGATTTGAAAAAAATTATAGAATTAGAAAAAGATTTGATTATATTGAAATGTTTAGTTAGAAAAATATTTTTTATTTTTTATTTGATTATTTTTTTAATTATATTTTATTTAGATCAAATATTTAATTGCGTTTTTAATCATATTTGATTTATGTCAAATAATTTATTTTTTGGAACAAAAATTGGGCAATTTGTACTTCTGGTACATGTTTAAGGAGTAATTTCTACAAACAAAAAGTTAATTTTTGGACAAATTGTATATTGTATCCGAATTTAAGGGCAAATTTAGCCTCATTCCAATTTATAACTAATTCAATCAATCTCCAAATTTCTATTCAAATTCATCTAGGATTTCAATATCCTAGAATCTATACAAATTGAAGAGATTAATCGAAAATATAGGGATACAAGCTTTAATAGGTGGTTTAAAACTAACATTGATGAGCGAAATATCCGGAAATGACATGGGTTAATCAGAATAAGTTCGGCCGATCTATCCCTCTCTCTCTCTCGCTAAGTAGCCAAAGAATGAAGAAAATCGAGCTAGGACGTTGAGAGGATGTCGAGATGATGGCTGGGTTGTGGGAGTGGCATTCCTTGGCCGTTGATCAATCGAAAAAAGCAAAGGAACGCCGAATATAGGCAATCGTTGACCGCAAGGAGAGGAGGAGGAAGGAGAAGGCTTTACTTCAGTTAAATCAAAACGATGAGTTTCGATAATTTTCAGGGACTTGAGTTAAGTTAACCTAAGTTGGTTTGGTGGGATCCATCTTAATAGTCAAAACCCTAGCTGATTTTGATTTTAGAGCGATAATATTACTAAATTTTTAAGTTGAGGTGCCAGGAGGACGACAGTAAGATTAAAGTGTTTTTGCAACAAGCCACAGAACTTAGAATATTTTTATAAGTTAAGCCATTTAGTTTAGTGCAGTTTGAAAGAGAAATTTTCAACCCAAACCAACTTGCAAAAAAGCATTCAACAAAAGTGAGATCATACTTTTTTTTTTTTTAAAGCACATCAGTTCTTTATTATTTATTATTATTGTTGTTGTAATTATTATTATTATTTCAAACACTTCAATTCTTTTGAAAGTGGCAATTATATCTCAGGTGCAGGTTTTCTCCATTTTCGTAAGTCAAAGGGAAATTTATTATTTAGTCCCTCAGGTTTTACATAATTATCCAACTAATCTCAAGTTTTGCGGAAATATCTAACTAGTCCCTCAGGTTTAACTCCGTCTAATTAAAAGGTCCTTCCGTCCGAAAAATTGGTTTTTTTTCCGTTAATTGAAGACTAAAAGACTAAAATACCCCTCCCTTCACTTCTTTGAACTCTTCTAATGTCTTCTAATCTTCAATTGCCATAAAACACTGTTTTAGATTGGCTTGGCTTGAAAAGCCTTCTATTCTTGAATTATCTATGAATTGCAGAGCATCAAGAGCATCGTCGAATTGGCATGGATAGCGATGCTCCGGAAGAAGCCGGTAGTTGACACAAATAATTATAGCAGACAGTTTGCGAGCAAGACGGTAGCAAAAGTCATCGTAAGGTTTTGAATTGGGTGCAAACAGAGTAAAACCACCGCCGTGGATGAAGAAAATAACTGGCAAGCCACCGCCATTTGTGGTGGTGGCGGCATTGGGACTGTAGAGGCGAAACCATAGGTTTCGCTTCTTATCAACGGTGATATCAGTGGTTTTGACGCCTTTGATTGGTTTCTTGGATGAAGAAGTTCTAAATTTGAAAAAGCTCATCAGAAAACGGTTGAAGGACCCACCTGAGAGACGGACAACGTCAGATAAGAAGCCTAAAAAATACAAGGAGAGCTTAGGTTTCCATGGCAGCTCCGGCCACTATGATCTAGACTTGGCCACTGTTCCGAAACCGGCGGTTCCGGTTCCAGAAAAATTGGAACCGGAATCGAACTGAAATGGTCCGGTTCCAGTTCCGGTTTGGAACCGTCCGGTTCCTGTTCCGATCCGATTACAAAACCGACGGTTCCATTGGTTTTCCGGCGAATCGCATAATTTAAATTTTAAATTTTGAATACCGGTTTAAAAAAAAATTATTTGAACATAAAAAATTAAAAAATGCACCTAAAAAATTTAAAAATTTGAAATCGGTTTAAAAAAAAATTATTTGAACATAAAAAATTAAAAAATACACCTAAAAAATTTTAAATTTTGAAGACTGGTTTAAAAAAAATTATTTGAACATAAAAAATTAAAAAATACACCTAAAAAATTAAAAAATACTTCAATTAAATTTATTTTTTTAAAGACTTGAATTGTTGAGTGTTGAACATAATTATTTTTTTAAAAAAAAATTTCAACTGAATTTTTTTTTTTGAAGTTTGAACATAATTTTAAAAAAAAATGGGCTTCAACTTTTTTTTTTGTTTAAAAAAAAATTAAGTTGCCTACGTATCCTCTTGGAGTTTAGAGGAATCAAAGCCCACATAGTTCTTACTTACCTTATATCAATTTCACCCCCTTTTACCTTAATCGCTATTTGCACCACCGGTTGATGTTCCCGTTGAGGACCCATCGTATAAATCAAATAAATCTTCATTTTCTTTTGGATTTTCTTGGGCTTTTAGTTCGGCTTTGGTCCAATCATCAACGCATGCTTGTGCTTCTAGTGAATCGGGTGTCATACGAGATCGTGTTTCATCAAGTATGTTTCCTCCTTGACTAAAAGCTTGTTCAACCGCAATAGTGGAGACCGGAGCTGCTAAAATTTGTTTTGCAAGTAAAGAAAGAATTGGAAAAGTATTTGCGTGACGACTCAATCTAAAATTGGAAAATCTGTATCTGCATAATCATCACCAAACTCAAAAGAAGTTGTTAAATAATTATCAAATTCAGAAATAGAACTGGATTCCCTTGTTCTTTTTTGTCTTTGTAATAAAACTTGTTGAGCAACACCAACACCACTTACCCTTTGTGTTGGAAATTGTTGAATATTAGATTGAGAAGAAGTAGAAATAGAAGTAGATGAACTAGAAACTTGAACAAATTCATTATATAATTGCATAATATTTTGTTTAACTTCATGCATTACTACATTTATATTAACATTATCTTCTACATCAAGATTTAATACATCATAATAAATAGTCAAATAATCACATAAAACATCCATTCTACATCTAGGATCAAATACAATAGCAACAAGATAAAGAGGTGGTATATTTTTAAAATAAGATAACCATTTTTTTTATTGAAAAAATACAATCTTTTAATAAATCATCATTTTGAAATTTTTGGAGTGCAGTAACAATATTAATACACATAGGTAAAAATAAATTAGATGTGGGATAATAAACCCCACTAAATTTATAGGTAGCATCATTAAAAATTTTTAAAATATCTAAAATTTTTACACAAATCTCCCAACCCCACTAAATTTATAGGTAGCATCATTAAAAATTTTTAAAATATCTAAAATTTTTACACAAATCTCCCAATTTTGTGGATATAAATTAATATCCTCAATATTATTAGTAACAAAAAAGCATAATAATTCTTTATAAGAAAAAGACTCGTTTAGTAATTCATATGTTGAATTTCAACGAGTTGGGACATCCCTTGGAAAACGTTTTGGTCTTTTATTATTTTCTTTACAAAATTTAGCCCAACTTTTCATCACTTGGGGATGTGTCCATAAATATGAAATAGCTTTTTTAATTGGAGAAATAAAAGAATCAAAAATTTTTAAACCATCTTGTACACATAAATTTAAAACATGGCATGCACATCTTATATGAAAAAATTTACCACCAATATTTGGTTCACAAATTTTTTTAAGTTCAATAATTGATCTAGTATTTGCAGAAGCATTATCAAATGAAATTGAAAAAAAATTTTTTGTCAACTTATATTCATCTAAAATTGAAACAATTACTCTATAAATATTATTTGCAGTATGTTTATCATCAAAAACACGAAAACCAATAATTCTTTTTTGAATTTTCCAATAATCATCAATCCAATGATATGTAATACCCATATAAGAATGCATTTGCCAATGATCACTCCAAACATCACAACAAATTGAAACACGAATTTTCAATTGAGAAAATAAAAGCTCTAACTCTTTTTTTCCTTTATTATATAAAGAAATAATAGTTCGTTTTACAGTATTTCTTGGTACTCTTTTAGCACAAGGATTTAAAGCTTTTTGACAATAATTATTAAAACCTACTTTTTCACCAAAACTAAAAAATAAATGTTCCATAGAAATCATTTTTGCTAATTTTTCTTTTTGTATTTTATCAGAATATTTAAATAAAGAAAGGTTAGAAGCGTACCCGGAAATTTGTTGTTGAGACCGATTAACTCCTATTTTTGTTGGATGTTTTGTCTCCAAATGCTTCCAAAATGATCCATAGCCGCCCGCTTGTTTAAATTTATAAGATTTTCCACAATAATTGCAAATTACATCGTACATTTTCTCACCTTTGAATTTTTTTGTGAAATGAATGGAGAATATGTCGGAACTTTGTCTTGCTCTTGTAACAATTTTTGCTCGTTGCTCTTGCTCTTGCTCTTCATCTTCTTGAAATTGCTCATTAAATTCGGATTCTTGAGTTGGAATATCCAAATTTTCATTTGGAAAACCCTCAAAATTAAATTGGTCGGGAATCATATCGTAGATGTCGTTTGTAGGGATAGATGATTCTCAAATTTTTCCCTTGCCCTTACCCGAATTTGAGTTTCCTCCACTTGCCATTATATGATAATAAAATATAATTTGGAAAATTGAATAAAAAAAATTAGAGAGAATAATTACTTAATAAGAGAGATTGTAGAGTAGAGAGGAATAAATGAATAATATAGAGTAAAATGTAGTATATTGTAGAGAGAGTAAGAAGAGAGTGTAGTATATTGTAGAGAGAGTAAGTAGAGAGAGTTGAGATTTTTTTGTAATGAATTTGTAAATAAAATGAGGTATTTATAATAAATCCAAAAATTCATTTTTCCAAAAATACCCTTGAAACTAGCCGTTATGTAGCCATTTATGGCTGTTGGGAGAGGTAATTAAGACATTTCACAATAAATTTAAAAAAAAAAAAAAAAACTGCATAAATCTGACAGTTACAACGGCTAGAACCGCCAACCGGCGGTTCTAACCAGACGGAGAACCGGCGGTTCCAGTCTGGTTCAGAACGGTTCTCTGGAACCACCGGTTCTGGTTCCTTATTTGCTGGAACCGGAACCGAACCGAATTTTTCCGATTCCAGTTCCGGTTCTCACCGGTTCCGGGCCGGTTCGAACTGACGATTCCGGTTCCCAGAATCATAATATGGCCAAGTCTACTGTGATCTGTTTTGGGCCATCTTTGTCTCTTGTAGCAGAGAGAGTAGAAAAAATAGAAGATATAAAAGGCCTATAAGTGGAGTATGATCAGCCTATGAACACCAACATTAACTTCCCTGGACGGGTTTATAAACTTACTCATGTTACCAAACCAAACCAACGAAAAATATATTTTTATTAAAATGATAATATTTTTTTACCATACATAAAAAAAATAGATAAAGTAAAAATAATATTTAAAAAATCATTGTTTTCATTGATTTAATCGTGGTAAAATTATGATCGATATAAGCAAGTATAACATCAACACCACACATTTTGTCTCTCTTTTATTTTTATTATTATTATTATTATATTAGTCAGACTACAACAGAGTTATAACACATTTTATTTTTATTATTATTATTATTATTATATTAGTCAGACTACAACAGAGTTATAACACATTTTATTTTCTTGTTTTTTTTTTAAATCCATCTTCCATGCTTATTGTTAAATAATAATTTTATTGTTCGAGTTCGACTTAATTGGTTTTTAAATATATCTGGTTTTTTCCGAATATATTGTTTGGATTCGTTGATATTACAAATTGCAGGTAGTTGTTATTTAATTAAAATTTTTTTTATCGATTCTTATTGTTAATAAAATAATAAAATCAAAAAGGAAATTTCATGAAATGATAAAATAAAAAATTCAATAATTAAATAACATGTTAAGGAAATAACATATTGATAATAAATACATAAATATTATTGCAACTTGGTAATTAAATTTTCATGAAATAAAATTACTTATCAACCATTTAGATTTTCTTATAATAATTAATTAATTTTTAGTATACAAAATAATACCATAAACTTTTTATATTATTAAATATGAGAAATCAATATTAGTTATTATAATAATTAATATAATAATCTTTTTTTTTTTAGAACAACATTTATATTTTTAACATTTTATCTTTTTTATTAAAGTATATGAACATACAACTAATGTTTTGGTTGCTTTTTTTTAAGAAAAAATTTCAATGTATTATATGATTTGTTAACATAACGTATACCATAATTTTATATTTTATATATATTTCCAGTGAGTTTTATTTTCTATTTTATATCAAACTATAACTCTTATAATATATTCTTTAGTAAATAATAAATAAATTACATTTATTTTTTATTGAAAAACTTCTTATAGGAAATACTTATAATCAATCAAATTAAAGATTTATTTAAAATAATAATCAAACATGTCATGTTCTTACTATATTTGACATATACCTTATATAGTATAATTTAACCAATCAAAATTCAATTATCTATAATTTTTTAACCAATAAAATTAAAATCCTTAAAATATATTCTTACCATATTTAATATCTATCTTGTTGGCTAAAGGTCATTACAATACTCTATTTTGATGGTTAATAAAAATAATATATTGAAGATTTATTATGTAGACTGTGCTAAAACATGTGGAAACACGTTGGAGAGTTCAAAGAAGTGAAGAGATGGGTATTTTAGTCTTTTAGTCTTTAATTAATGGAAAAAAATTAACTTTTCGAACGGAAGAATCTTTTAATTAAACGGAGTTAAACCTATGAGACTAGTTAGATATTTGCGCAAAACTTAGAATTAGTTGGATAATCATGTAAAACCTGAAGGACTAAATAATAAATTTTCCTAAGTCAAAAAAGGCCACTTTTTGTTAAAAAAATTAAAAATTAAAAATTGAAAAGTCAAACTGGGTCCGTATGCTCGCCCACGCTTTCTTTCCGCTTCTTTTTATATTTGGGGTAAGAACATAATAATTCTGCACTGTATCTTCCTCTACTCGTTTTCTTTCCTCTGACAATCCACAAAAATGGCTCAAAAAGTTTCGCAGTGGCCTCAACTCCCATGGAAAGCCAACCTCTTCATATCAGTTATGTCTTTCGGCGTTGACATCGTCCGTCGCTCTAACGGCACCATCAACCGCCCTCTCCTCAAAATCTTCGACGTCAAAAACTCTCCCTCCAAAAAGCCCATCAACGGCGTCAAAACCACTGATATAACCATTGACAAATCTCGAGATCTCTGGTTCCGCCTCTACACTCCCACCACCAACACTATCTCCGACAGTGCTGGTTTGCCGGTCATTTTCTACTTCCACGGCGGTGGTTTTTCCCTACTAGCAGCCAATTCGAGACCTATGGATGACTTTTGCTACCGTCTTGCTCGCGAACTCTCTGCTTTTATAATCTCCGTTAACTACCGGCTTGCTCCGGAGCATCGTTTTCCATCTCAATACGACGACGGATTTGATGCGCTAAAGTACATCGATAGCACAGAAATTGAAGGATTTTCAAGCTATGCGAATCTAAATCATTGTTTCGTCGCCGGAGACAGCGCCGGAGGCAACTTGGCGCATCATGTGATAATAAAAGCTAATGAATATGAATTTTCTAATATAAAATTAATTGGTAACATCTCGTTTCAACCATTCTTAGGAGGAGAAGAACGGACTGAATCTGAGTTAAGGCTTACTAATGCTCCATGTATTACAATAGAGCGTACAGATTGGATGTGGAGAGCGTTTTTGCCGGAAGGGTCAAACCGGGACCATCCCGCCGTGAATATATTCGGGCCTAATGGTGTCGATATTTCAGGTATGAAGTTTCCGGCGACGATTGTTTTTGTGGGTGGATATGATCCTTTACAGGATTGGCAAAAGAGGTATTATGAAGGGCTAAAGAAGTCTGGAAAAGAAGCTTATTTGGTCGAGTATCCAAACATGCCTCATTCATTTTATATTTATAATGAATTGCCTGAGTCTGGCTTGTCGATTGAGGAAGTCAAGGATTTTATGCAAAAGCAATTAGCTTCCAATATATGATCAAATGCAAGCTTTAGAGTTTTTTTTTTTTTTTTTTTTTCTTTTTCTTCTGCATTCTCAGTTGAAGAGAATGAATAATTAATTTGAATTTATATGAATTGAATTTTTGTAGTTGTATGGTATTAATAAATATATTAATTATTGTTGTTGTTATTATTATTAGGGTCGCTCATTTTTGTTGATTCGATGAAATCAAAATAGTTTAAACTAAATAAATTGAATTTTTTTTTAAAAAAAATCGAATCTAATAGAATTATATATATATAAAGAATGAAATTCAAATATCGATACATCCAAAATTGAACCGGACATGTTTTTTGTCCATATGTAATTGTTAACATGGGTTTTTTTTTTTAGAAAAATTAAACTAGAAATTGGAAACTGTGTGCACGTATATGAGATATAAATCAATATGTTGCTATATGAACCACTTATACAAAAAAATAAAAGAAATATAATCTTGAATTGAAGCATTTGATCGAATTGACAGAGCATAATATTTATGTCATAGATAATCTCTTGTTCCACTTGGTGGCTATTCATAGACACTGTTTGATTTCATGGTCTTTCTATAAGTTTAATCTGATTACTTTCAAATTTCTTATTTATATTGAAGAGGAGATTTGTATTTCTTTCTGTATAACTATCCAAATAATAAACGACACTAGCGATAACAATAACTCAAAACTAATCTGAGAACAAAATCTCAAGATATGAGTAATAATAAATTCAAATATTTTGGTGACAATAACTCATATCTATATTATTTAAAAAACAAAAAAAAACAAAAAAGGAAAAAGGTGATTATGGGTAAGAGCTCACCAGTAGCTACCCGTAGAAGGAGAAAAAACATCTTTTAAATTTTATGTTTTAGGTCTTGGAAGAAAGAGGCCTTATCCTTGTGGGTGTCCATAAATAATTATTACTATAGTCGCGAATGAATATTTTTATTATTTTTTCTAAAAGTATTTTTCAAATATTAATTTAATATCATTAAATCTCATATAAACTTATCTGCAAATTAGTGCAGCTTTTTTGTCAATTAGTCTGAAAGTCTCGAGTTTGAGTATTTTTTACTATAATAGTTTTTACTAATTTGGTGAGTCAATAAAAGAAGTATTATATTGTGCAGCCTATCGTATTCTTTTAGCCTATTGACCTCCTAATTATAAAAAAAAATAATGCAACAACCAAATAAATGATTCTTTTAAAAAATTTGTTCCTATTCCTTTTTTATCAATAAATAATAAAAAAATATTCTAATTACAACTAAAACCTTATTTTTAAATGATTTAAGGTTTAAATATTTTCGGGTTCCTAACTTATGACCAAATTAATACTTAGGTCCCTCAACGTTGAATAATTATTTTAAAGTACTTAAATAATACTATCGTTACACCGTGAGACCCTTCCATTCAAATTTCTACCTTTTTTCCACTTATATGGGCTGAAAAGTAAATATTAAGTGGGAAGTTAAATATTTTGGATCCCTAAATTATGATCAAATTAACACTTAAATCTCTTAATATTTGAGTAATTATTCGCATTTCAGTCTTATAAACAGAAAAAAAAGTAAAAATTTAGATAAAAAGATCTCACAGTATAATAATAATATTATTTAAGTCCTTCAAAATAATTATCCAAATAATGAGAGACCTAACCGTTAATTTGACTACTACCCATATTTAACGTCTGGATAGACACATATACCGTTTTTCCCCTAATTACAATTAAAAACATATTTTTAATTGAGAATAGAGAAATTTTTCCCATGATTTCGTAAAGTAGATCATCGTAAAAGGAAGATGATGATGACAGTAAGCCTAAATTTGGTGGCTAGCTGACTAGCTCGCAGCAGTATGGAGACATAGACATTAAAATTTGTGGGGCCCGTTGAGTTGTTACGGATCATAAAGAATTATCCAATGACCATTTTAGTTAGAAGCCTCAACTGATTCCGCCCTGTATTTATTATCATTATTTGGCCCATTGGGTGGTTGGCTGATAGCGTGACCGATGCATACTGCGGATATTAAAATTTAATAGTCGGACCCATTGAAATACTGATTTGAGTATGTATTTAAATACATTTAAAATTTTATCATTTGCGTCCCTTCCGTACTTCGATTGCAGATAATAATTTATATTTTATTTAAATAATTTATCTGTTTCAAAGTATAATTCTTAAATATTAAAAAGTAATTAATTCTTTTAGATCATAATAAAATCAACAGCAATTTAATTAAATTATCATTTATTTCAAACTTAATAATTATTTATGAAAATATTTATTCTAACTAATCTAAGCAGAGATAATATTAAAAAAATATTATTTATTATTTTTTAAAATACTCAAAATGTTTTATATTTTGAAATAAAATAATAAAAAAAAAAAACAATTTATACACTAACACAAAGAAAGTAGATTGGAGCGAGATGGATAAACTAAAATATCGGTGCCCCATCAATCCCAAACTGTCACCCAATTTGATTTTGAAGGAAGCATTTAAGCATGCGTAGACGGATTTGAATGATTATTTTCTCTTGGAATATAAATTGTTTTGAGTATTTTAAAAAGTAATAAATAATATTTTTTTAATGTTATCCTTATTTACAGTAAATACAATAAATATTTTTACAAATAATTATTGATTTTGAAGTAAATGATAATTTGGTCAAATTAACCTCGATTTTGTTGTAATCTAGGATATTATTTGTTTCCTTAATCATTGTGTAAAAATCTTAAACGACTTATATTTGAGACAGATAAAGTATTTCCTTGCAATAAATAATTTCTCTTTATTGCATAAATCTATATGTTTGCTCTTTTCTCTCTTGACATGATGAAATGTGTCATTAAATATAAGGGTGAAAATATAAATTTAATCTTCGATGAGCGCACTTTGCTGAGAGTATAAAAAACGTTTACGCTTCACGGCTCAAAGAAATTACACTTCTAATTATAAGGGTGAAAATATAAGGGCGAATGATGCTAGATGGATCATGATGATCTAGATCATTTCCACTAACTGGATTTGAATCGTCCGTTTTAGCATTGAGAAACAGGATTTATAAAGAGAATGAAAATTTGAATTTCATTCTCTTTTCTATTAACACCCCACTGCCTAGTGATAAAAACTTGTTTACATTTCTAAGAAGGGCTATCAAGTTTTTTCTTTTTAAATATACTAGAACTTTTATGATGTGCGTTGCATGTTGATTATATTCGTTATTCATATTCGTTCAATTCTTTATATCATTATTCACTTTTACTTATTATTTATACTCAGTTTTAATTTTTATATAGATATTGATTATAATTTTTATATTATTTTATTTAGATTTTTATTATATCGCCATTTATCTAAAATTTATTATAAGTTGTATATGTATAATTCTACAATATCACTTGATAAATACATTTTAATATATAGATACATAGATATAATAATAAAATATTATATATATTTGAAAAATTAAAATTTTCAATCGATGGTCATCATACACATGCATGTTCAATTTATTTGAAATAAATTTTTAAAAAGTAAAAATTTAAAAGGCTTAATTATATATATTCTATTTGAAAATTTATTTTTTAAAAAATATATCCAATCAAATTATATTAACATAAAGAAAAAATAATATTATAAAAGAATTTATTTTTTTCTTTTTTAATTCTCTCCTAAATAGAATGCTTTAAATTATAATAAAAACATAATCAAATATTTACAAATATATTCTAGTTTTTTTTATGACGTGCATTGCACGTTTCTATTGCATGTATCTTTTGTTCGTTTAATACTCATAGTTTATACTTGTTTATTTTCATATACAATATTAACTATTTATTATAATTTCTCTCTTGTATTATGTATATCTTTTTAATGTTAGAACTAAATCTTTTTATTGTGGATACATAAAAAGTTAAAAATAAGTTAAGTATTTTAATCAAATTTATCTACTTGAGTTTAAGTAATTTATATTTAAAATCATTGATTTTAATAATTTGTATACCTTTTAAGTTTAAAAATTATTTGTAAAGTTTATCAATTTTAAAAAAAAATTTGATTCAAACATAATCAATTTAATAAATAAAAATCTAAACTCAGCAAACTTTTGCTTATATTAAATATAAAAATATATGAATTTATATATAAATTATATAGAATTCATTTAGACCAAATAAGATTCAAATAAAATTGTTAATATTTCATAGAACTTATAAATAATTATAAGAATTTAAATTTTTTACATGTTTGACCAAATAATAAAATCATTATATATGATATTATAAAGAAATTTTGGTTCACAATCTTTAATCAAGTGATTTTACTTAATAAAATGAGGGATAACTTTTGAAACTAATTTTAGGTAGGTGAGCATACATGATTGCTTTAATTTGAAACCACACCAAATTAAATCAAAATTAAAATAAATTTTCAAAATGAAAAAAGCCTCAAATTAAATATAGTTCAAAATCTAATTAGGTCAATTGATTTTACATGCATTTTTATGGTTGGTTAATTTAAGCGTTTTACCAAAAACAAAGCCCAAACAAAAAAAAAAAAAAAAAATCAGTTTATCCATGCAAACTAAAAACCAACCTAAATCAATTTTACCCAATGTTTTAATATCCTTAAAATTAGAAAATATCCCTAAAATTACAAAGGGATATAAATTCTCTTTTTTGGGAAAAATTTATAAGTTCTCTTTTTTAGGAAATCTTACACCATTAATTAATATAATATTTAATTAATTAATCTAATAATAATATTTTTTTGAACATATTGAATAACTCCAACTAAGTGCAAAATAGGCAAAATATGTTGTACAATTCCTTTATACTTATTATTTATCATTCTCTTTCTCTCTCTATTCTTAGTTATCCAATATGAGATAAATAGTTTAAACGTGTGTATATATATTTCACATAAATATATTCAAGAGAAAATTAAAAGAAATATCAAATTTCACATAAACTATTAGATTAATTAAATATTTATTATTTTTATTATTATATAAGATTTTTTTACCTTTATTGCCATAATTCGATTATTTCTAAGAGTATTATAAAAGAAAAATATCACATATAGATTAGGGGACAATATTAAATGCTTTGGCCATAGGCTTTCCTACCCAATTTAAATCCATCTCCTTTATAGAATAAATTGCAAAAGGCCTTAAAACATAATCGGATGGTTAAAAATATCACGTGGAGTTGGAGAAAATGACCAAAAGAACGAAGAGTCAAACCCTTGCATATTGGTTAAGTGACATGCTTCACTACTGGTTGAACTAAGTGCTATCATCCAACATGCATTGTTTAAAAAAGGATAAAGAATCATCCTTGAATATATTTTGAAGTGGAGTTCCATTGGTTGAATATTAATTAGGTTATGAATTTCATTTCCATTATACCTTAATACCTTAATATGAGATTAAGGTGCAATTAAAATGAGATCATATTATAATTACAATTTTGGTGTAATTTCAATTTATCCAATTAGAATTTTCAATACAATCTAATTTAATTAGAGTATCGAACTAATTTATTTCAATTACTATATAATTTCAATGTATCTCAAGTGGGTTTTTGCCTTTGATGTCTCTAAATCAGAGTGTCCACATGTAGGACAGTAAGCGATTGAAATAGAAATTGTATGTAATTAGTTGTTTATATATGAATCAATTTACAATGAATTAAGATATGAGATTTTGTATCAATTAAATGAGTTCAATTAAGACATATGGTTTTTAACTAAATCTCATCACATAGTGATTGAAATTGAAAAAAAAATATGTGATTACTTGTAAACATATGAATCAATTTATTAGTCATAATGAATTAAGGAATAAGATTCTATTTAGATGTCAAATGAAAGATCTCCAATTGGGGCCCATAGTTTTTAATTGGATACCTGTGATTCTGTTTAGGTGTCTATCCAATGAGTTCTAATTAGGGCACACGGTTTTTAGTTTGACCTACATATGGTTTCAAACACAGTTTTTTTTTTTTTTCCAATATAGTTAATCTTTAAATTATCTACTATACCCTTATTAAATTTTATTTTATTTTTAATTATCCTCTTTAATTTTTACTTATTACTCTCTCTGTTCCAAAATATCAGTTGTTTTTAGTTTGTTATTTTGTCCCAAAATATAAGTCGTTTTGTGTATTTCAAGAAGTAAGAAGTGATGTTTTTTCAGTGTTGCCCTTGTTTACAGTAAATACAATAAATACTTCACAAGCAATTATTGGTTTTGAGATAAAGATAATTTGGTTAAATTACCTTTGAGTTGTTATAATTTAGGAGAATTAATTGCTTCTTTAATCCTTGTGCAAAAACCTTAAACGATTTCTATTTTGAGACAGAGAGAGTATTCCAATGTAATAATTGCTCATGCGATATTTAATATGAATTAAATTATCTTTTAACCATAATAATAGCCATTTTTTAATGCGTGTAAAAATAGAAAGTGGACTATCTTTTTTTTTAGATGGAGGAAGTATTATTTACAAATTGCAACAAGAAGGCATTAATTATGCATGTAAGTATTCAAAATGATATACAAGATTCTATTAGAGTATTAATTTTATTATGAAATTTACGACATATATTAAATCGGCAAAAACATTACT
The DNA here is from genome assembly GCF_041381405.1 of Jatropha curcas. NCBI lineage: Eukaryota > Viridiplantae > Streptophyta > Magnoliopsida > Malpighiales > Euphorbiaceae > Jatropha > Jatropha curcas. Next base: position 24,076,066 of record NC_143159.1, read on the forward strand.
AATTTTATGGAAAAAAAAATTAGTATATTATTTCTAAATGCAATAGACAATGTATCAACTAGACACGCAAGGATTCAAAATGACTTACAAAATTCTATTGGAGTATTAATTTTATTGTGAAAATTTCAATATATATCAATTGGGCGAAAACATTATTAATTTTATAGAAAAAAAGAAGAATAAATTAATTTCATAATGAAAATGATGCTGAAACGAAGCCTATGAGACCAATAGTTACTCGGAGGCAAAGGAGTTGGCCTAAGAGGAGTTTGTACAATAAAAGATTGAATCCATGACCTAAAGTCATAGTAATCAACCAGCAAATACTTTTTGCTCCTGAATTATCCCATTGGGATTGATAATTTAATTATCTAATATTACTAAAATTTAAGTTAGTGGGAATGATCCGGATCATTATGATCCAACAACTATTATTGTATAAAAATATATGTATTTATATATATTTTTTCTTTCCAAGATATACGTCATTAAACTTTATATTTGATACATATAAGATTTGAACCATGATATTTATAAAATAATAAAACTGTTTACACTAAACTACTTTTTTACTATTAACCCACATAAATATATTAATTTTTGCTTAACTAATTCTGTTTATAATTATAATGGACGAAATCAAAATATTGTTGAATAGTGATAGAAGTTTATTTATAAATATTTAATTGATTTTTTATGTACCTAAATCACTGTAAACAAGTCAGCATTTACCGAAGGAATTTTTCGTTGGTAAATAAAGAAAATTCGTCTATAAATCAATATACCGATGAAATACCGACTACAAAAATTTATTGCTAAATTACTAGACGGTAAAATATTTTCCGACCGATTATCAAAACATCGGTAATTACTGACGTATATTTTGTTAGCATTTTGTCAATAGATGTCAGTAAATTGTTGTGAAATCGTTGTCAAAATATTGTCGGTATTCAGTCAGTAAATATTTCTGTTGCTAAATCATCGGTACCTTTTGAATTCAATCTCTATCAATTTTTTCTCTACGTAATTAATTAGTTAACTATTTTGCAATTTTGGAATTTAAATTCTACATGACTGAAGTTTAACTAAAAAGTTTAAATTCAACATTTAATTAATTAAATAGTCATGAACTTGCGCGATGCGCAGATCGTATAATTTTCTGTTTTTTTAATTAAATTGAATGCAATTTTCAAGAAAATTATTTTAATTTATATTTGCGTGCTTTAATTTAAATAATTTTGGAATTTAAATTCTACATGACTGAAGTTTAACTAAAAAGTTTAAATTCAACATTTAATTAATTAAATAGTCATGAACTTGAGCGATGCGCAGATCGTATAATTTTCTGTTTTTTTAATTAAATTGAATGCAATTTTCAAGAAAATTATTTTAATTTATATTTGCGTGCTTTAATTTAAATAATTTTCTTAGGTGCTTTTGATTAAACGATGGAAAGTAATATTATACGTTCTTTTTTAAATTGTCAAATATTGAACTGAAATATTAATTAGTACAATTAATTATTGTAAGTAAATTATTGTTATTCAATTGATATACTTAGTTAATTATTTATTTTTGTCTTTGAATTTCTCGTATATTCAAATTAAATGGGGTATAAGAATATTTAATCTTATTGAAATAAATTTTAGTGAATTGAAATTAATATTCTAATTCTATTTGTTAATCTAATTATATTATTTAATTAATTTTTATTAACTATTACACTATTATAACTTCATTAGTTTTTTTATAGAATAAAACTATTTAATAAAAACTTTATAGTTATTATATATTAATTATAATGAAATCTTATTAGTTTAATTGTAACTCCATTATTTAATAAAGAATATTTAAATTTAAATATAAAAGATATTAATTATAATGAAAAAATAACATGTCATGTCATCACTTTTATATTCTAAAACATGTTGTCACGATCTTAAAATTTATATATTTATACAGATAGAGGTAGGATGTAATGATTAAGAGCTTCTTCACTAACATAAGCTTTAATTAAACTAAGAAGCACATCTCCACCACTATATTAAGAAATCAAATATTGCAAAAAGTTTTAACTAAACAAATAGATTCAGAGATTTAAAAATAGAAAATAAACAAAATGTTCAATTGTTCAGTTCAAGAAAAGGAATAACAATATAATAAAACTTGGACAACTCAGATTATGCGGCCAAAAAAATACGAAAACCCTAAAACGTGAAAATCTGTGCAAATAAAAAATGAAAAATCAAGTTTTCATTCGAATAAAAAAGGCATATTATTGCTGAAAATAATTGGAGAACGAAAGATGGGGTAAGAACTAAAATTCCGCACAAAATCAATATCAGTATTTAACCAAAATCAAGTAATTGCTACCAAAACCGTATTCAAACAACCAATTAAAACTGCAAATCAAGCTTCTTACTTGAGATTAAGATGGCTTCAGAAATCCAACAATTTCAAAAAATGGAGAGAGAAAGCGGCAAAGGAAGAAAATGGAGACTGTACATCGAAGCCAAACAAAAACAAGCAAGGATATACCTAGTCATGGCCACCAGTTCATTTTGAACCGTAACCGAACCGTGCTGTAGATAAACTGAAATCGGATCGGAATCATCGGTTCAAAATTTTGAACCTAATCGGAACTAAAATCAAACCGTACTGTTGATGAACTGGAACCAGACCGGAACCGGCAGTTTAAGAGCCAGTTAAAGTTCATGTGAATGTTAAAATCTGAACCTGAACCGGCGGTTAACCGACGATTTCGGTCCGATTCGAACCAGAAATTTTCTATTTTTATTTTCAAAATGATAATCACATAGCCTATTTTATACATCTCTAAAAGTCTCAATTATGTTTTGCTACATGATATACTTTACTTAAGATTTTTTTTTTTTTAAATACACTTTACTTTAAAAGTTAAAAATCTAAAAAGTAAAATGGTAAAAAAAGAGAGAAATATTTAGTCTAAACTTATATTGTTTTTAACTTTTTTTTTTAACCTTTTAAATTGTTTACTAAATTTAAAATTACATTCTTTTGAAGTATTTTTCAAAATTTTCTTATAATTTATTTATTAATAATATTTAAACAAAATAAAGTGATAATTTATTTGATTATTTTGTAAAATTAATTAAATTTATTCTTATATGAGTATGAGCATTCTAAAATTTTTATTTATTTAGCATTCTAAAATTTTTATTTAAAATAAAATTTACCAATATTTTTTACACTAATATTAATATTTTCGAAAGAAAGATATAACATTAGAAACGATTTTTTTAAAAATATATATATATATATTGCCGGAAACCGTGACCGGAACCGCCAGTTCATCAGAACCGCACCAAAGAAAATTTTTTTTTGGATGGTTCCACTGCTTGATATAATTTGAACTTTTGTCGTATCATATATAGCTTTACCAAGCAATGAAGAAAATCTTATTCATCTTCTTCTTCTATATTTCAAGTTATGTGCTTTTGGTGTGTTCTACAATGTCCACACTAAATGAAATATTTTCCTGGGAAAGAAAATCAACATTAATACATATATCAATCAACTTTCCTTTTCGCTTTATTTTTCTCAAGTTCTCATTTGTCAACAATGAGAATGCAACAAATAGTCATTAGCATAAGGTCATGTATGGTGTTGGTGTTTGAAAAGATAAAATATCATGTAGGAATTGCTAATTATATATGAAAACTCATGCATATAAACCCAATAACCATATGAGGATTCCAAAATGAAGGATTATTTTCATAAAATAATGAATATATTTATTCATTTCATAAATTATAAATTATCAAAAAGCTAATAAGATATAGATTGTTATACAATATTTATGCATATTATAATACCATAATTCTCTAAAGCAAATTGAAGAATATTATTTTACACAACGTGTTAATGTAAAATTTTGATGTGTATGATTCAAGTATATAGAATAAAATCAATATAGGCTTATCTTTTATTTGTGAGGCCATTAGGTATTTCTTCTTCCATCTCTTTGAATTCTTAATTGGTGAAAAGTAATTTGCGTTTTCAATAGACAATATCAATTGATGGATTTCATTAGAAGCAGTGATGGAGCCAGAAATTAAAAACAGGGGCTAAAAAAATTTCAAGAGTTAAGGGGAATGAAATTGAAAAATTTACTATTTTAAAGGGTAAAGTAAAGAAATTTTAATATTTTATGGGTAAAGTCTTTAAAAAAAAATTTTTGTTAGGGGGCCGGGGCCACCCCTAGACCCCCTAGCTTTGTCATTGATTAGAAGATGAATCAATGACACTATTTTATTGTTGTAGAAGGTGTCCATGTTAACCGCATCAAATTTGATAGAAGTAAAAAATGATTGAGAAGATAAGTAGAATATATTGATAGAATTTTTTTTTTCTCCCTTCTAAGGTAGACAAAGTAGCCATTGTCCTGTTCCGGGTGGGAGATAAAACTATTAAATACTGAATAAATATATGATAAATGTTTTCTATGACTGAGCGTTACAAATTCTTTATTGATTCGTAACTCTTGGTATAATTATCTATATTAAATATACTTTATACCTTTAATTTATTTATTAGTCTATCAAGACTCTATTATTTAAGTTTGAAAATTTTAGAACGGGACTGAAAATTTCATAATCCCCGTCTCGATTTCCATGCACACCCCTTATACTGACTAAACAAACATACTTATACATACATATGTATGTGTGTTTCAAGCTTGCTACCCTACAATTACAACCCATGCTCCAATAACATTAAAGGGTATTTAAATATTAGGTGTAGAAAATATTGCACCCGACCTGAAATTGGAATAAAATGAGCGGAATTTCAAAAGAAAATGAAAAGATTACCATTCATGCTCATTTCACGCATTTGCATATAATTATAGACCAATTATTCCTTTTTTTTTTTTTTTTTCATTACAGTTCTTCAAATGATTCAATTACTTTAATATTAAAATTCAATGGTCTAATTGTAGGTACTTTCATTCTTCTAAGTTGCTAATTGCTTCAGCATAAAATCCTTAACCTCCTTAATCAACAGACTAGATTCAGGCAACTCAGGAAAAAGATAAAATATATGAGGAGCATTTGGATATTCAACCATATAAGCTTCTTTCCCAGATTTCTTCAGCCCTTCATAATACCTCTTTTGCCAGTCCTGTAAAGGATCATATCCACCCACAAAAACGATCGTCGCCGGAAACTCAACTCCTGAAATATCATCGGAATTAGGCCCGAATACATTTGCTGCCGGGTGGTCCCGATTTGACCCGTCTGGCAATAATGATCTCCAAATCCAATCTGTACGCTCCATGTTAACAAATGGAGCTTTTGTAAGCCTTAATTCAGATTCAGTTCTCTCTTCTCCTCCGAAGAATGGCTGGATCGATATGTTTCCAATTATTTTTACATTAGAAAATTCATACTTACTTGCTTTTAGTATTACATTATGCACGATGTTGCTTCCTGCACTATCTCCTGCCATAAAACACTGTCTTAGATTGGCTTGGCTTGAAAAACCTTCAATTCCTGAATTATCTACAAATTTTAGAGTCTCAAAACCGTCATCGTATTGGCATGGATAAGGATGCTCTGGAGCTAGCCGGTAGTTTACGGAGATAACTATGGAAGACAGTTTGCGAGCAAGGCGGTAGCAAAAGTCATCGTAATGTTTTGAATTGGGTGCCATGAAAGCAAAACCACCTCCATGGAAGTAGAAAATAACTGGCAAGCCACCACCATAGGTGGTGGTGGTAGCTGTTGGAGTGTAGAGGCGGAACCAAAGGTTTCGTTGTTTATCAATGGTGATATCTGTGGTTTTGACGCCCTTGATTGGTTTCTTAGATGGGGAAGTTCTAAAGTCTAAGAATCTCAGGAGAGAACGGTTTATGGAGCCATCAGAGCGACGGGTTATGTCACCTAAGAAGGCCGCGATAGATAAGATGAGCTTAGGCATCCATGGGAGGTCCGGCCACTGTGAAACTTTTTGTGCCATTTCTGTATGAGTCAATTAGCGCAACAAAGAAAAGAAGATATAAAGGCTTGTAAGTAAGGCACAATCAGCCTATCAACTGTCCACCTGTCCAACTCCAACATCACACGTTTTCTTTTTTTTTTTTTTTTTTTGTTATTAAAAAAAAAAATCTGATTGGTTTCCTTGTACAGCTGTACAGCTGTGGACATCTGCATTTTGAGTTTGCCGCATCAAATTTATTACCAATTCAATGAATATTAAAAGAAAGATTTCGATCCATCAAATTTCCTATGAATAAAAATAGGAAAAAAAAATCAATTCTTTTTAAATTTGACTTAATTATTTTTAAAATATAATATTTTTTTTAATCATTGAAGCCTGTAATTAAAAGAGAGGTCTCGATCAATTGAACCTCCCATGAATCAAAAAAGGGAAAAAAATTATTTTTTTGAGGTGGGCTTAATTATCTTTTATAATATGGAGTAATATTTTTTTGTTTATTAAGAGCCTATCATTAAAAAGGGAGGTCACCATCCATTGAACCTCCCATGAATCATAAAAGGAAAAGAAATTTTTTTTTTTTTTGAGTTTGGCTTTATTATATTTTAAAATATAATTTTTTTTTATTCATTGAGAGGTATAATAGGTTAAAATAATATTCTGAGCTATACAATATGAAAAATCAACCAGACCACTCCTCACATAATCTTTAATTTCACTTAATTATTTCTTAAATATATAACATTATTTTGATTTTAATTTTTAATTCAATATATTGAAACGTGTAAACGGGGAGAACTCCAGTTTTGCTCCTTACATTATTTGATGAATGATTTTTAGTTAATTAAGACTCCGTTTGTTTCTATAAATTAATTTGTAAGAAAATATTTTCCATAATTTTTCAATGTTTGGAATATTAAAATAAAATAAGTCAAGAAAAATAAGTTATTAGTGAATGAAAAATGATTTATTAATCAAGGAGAATGACTTATCCTTCTTTACATGGGAAAACATTTTCCTATCTTATTTCATTATTCAAATTTGATCTTTTAGTCCATCAAAAACCCTTTACCTGCTCAAGAGGTGCAATTGTAAATTGTAAAAACTGTGCCAAGTGACTCTTTTTAGTGGAAGAAACGTTTAAAATAATTTATTGATAGGGTCATACCATTTAAAATGTATTTTATATGATATTTTTTTGCAGCATGATTATTTTAAAATAATTATTAAATTATTTTAACTATATATTTTTTAAAATATGTTAAAGCTCATTCCATTTAAAATATATATTTTTACAATATATTTTAAAATAACTATAGTACTTATATATTGTTAAATTATTTTAGCATGATATACATTGTATTGTTAGATGATTTAATTAAAAAAATTAGATAACATTATTAGACTAAATTAACTATCATTATAGTATTTATACTGTTAGAATACATTTTAATATAAAAATTTATCTTTAATATAAATTCTTATAAATAATATAATAGATGTAAATGCATTTATACGATATAAAATTAAAATTTTTAATGTTATATTAAATTTTGAAAAACATCTTCTAAAAATATTTTATGGAAAGTTAAACATTGAAAAATAATATTTTTTTTATAAAATATTTTTCGAAAATAAACTGAGCCTAATTTCTTTATTTTAAATTGCATAAACTAAATTTCTCAGGATTATCGAACCTGGTATTGGCAGTGTCTTAAGAAACTGTGCAGGTTTTGTTATGTGTCTTTTCTTTTAACCCACATGTGCTATGGGATTTTGAAGGCGATGGATATTATTTCAAACTGTGATATAAAAAATCAGAAAGTCATTATTGAAATAAATTCACAAACAACATTTTGTTGAGTCACTCTGTTAGCAGTCAACTGAAGGTCTACACACGCAGGCCTAAGCCCCCACATATTGAGCTGTTGAATTAGTCATTCAAATTCTGTTTTGCATTTCTGTTTATTTCCTGTTATGTAGGAGGTAGTTCCTCCACTTTCTTTATTCATGCAGTAGTGGGAGGGTGATCCTCCACTTAGGATTCTGCTCCTTAATTGTAGGAAAAGTTAGTCTGCTATTTGTGTATACATTCAGCAGAACTCATGAAATAAAGGATATGATTAAACCCAATTAAGTTCTTTGTAAGGTCATAGTCTCCCTTTAACGAGTCTGTAGATTTCTGAACTTCCACCATAGATCGTTCAAGGAAAACCCCTAGCCTAAACACCCAAACACCAACTTCCCACCGACCCATAACTCGATCCATAAGTAGGGACTCTACCACACTCAAAGGGACAAATGCCTTCTAAATGGTGGGAACTATTTAAGGAATTTGATCAATCTTTAAAGCTTTACAATTTTTTTTTAGCAAGGTAGATAAAGGATCCAATCAATTTGCATATGCTTTGGCTAAAAGGCTCATGCCAACAAAATTCATTTTTAGCATGGTTATAAATTAATAGACCGAATACATAACTTCACTTTTGAACTTTGTCATTTTAATTTTATGATATACTTAACTTTTATTTTGATCTATTAAACAATTCAATTAATAAAATTTCACTTATTAAATATTTCTACCGTTAGAATTATTTTATTAAATACTTCAATTTGTAAAATTAAAATAATTAAATATTTATTAAATAGTTAAAAATATGAAAATTATTATTTCAAAATTTGAATTAACTACTTATCAAATCAATTTTTTGCATATAAAAATAAAAAATCCTCAAAACTATTGCTATTAGTACAATATTACTAAAATTTACAAATTTAAATACAAAATATATGATTCAAAAAAATTTAAATGCTAATAGATTAAAGTTATAAAGTTAAAAAGTAAATTTATATTTTAGTATTCCTTTGATCAATCCGATTATGATTGGACTTCAGCGATCGTTTTCCACCTTTTCAGGTTGTTGGTCGGTTGCACGCAATAACTGCCTCTTCTTCTATAGAAGCTTGTCTTGTATACCTAATTGCGACCTTAGTGCTGGTTTGTTTTAGTTGGATCTAGTCTTTTTATTGAGCTTCATTATTTGGTATGGTGGACAATGGCGGAGCCAACATCAAATATAAAGAGGGCAAAAAATCTTTTTCAAAAATTAAGAGGGTCAAATTAAAAAGTATATCATTATAAAGGATTAAACTGAAAATTTTTAAAATTTAGAGGTGCAATTTAAAAAAAAAATCTTATTGAGTGGCCAGTCCAACAGTGATGATAATAGAATTTTTTTTGTAACGGAGGAAGTTTTAAATCAAAACCTCTCGCTACTCGTCATTTTTTATATAAGTGAGAAAACTAAACAAATAAAACGTGCTTGACACATCGAATGTTGTCATTGAAAATAAATGTTGATAGATATCTTTAAACGGCAAAATAAAAAATGGGCTCCATTACAAGTGTACTCATTTATGGACCAAGACGAAATTATTGTTGTGGTGGGGCACGTATAAAAATGGCGGGAATTTTCTAGCCTATACTCCAGTGTGGGTCCATCTGAAACATGATTACATATTTATGTAGAAACCTAACTCTGACTATTATCTTCCCATGTCGGCATGCAGAAAAAATTTTCTAAGGAAATCGAAAACAAGATTCTATTTTCAAATCAGTTCTACTCGAAAGACTAGAAGACAGTTTTCAATTTGAAATTAAACTAAATTTTCAAAATAGCTTTAAGTTGTTTTCATAATTTTTTTTATAGTAAAATATATTTTTATATTGTTTTTCCATTTTTAAAAAATGACATTTTCATAGTTAAAATTATGATATTTATAAATATTTTTTTCTAGAAAATATTTTCATTGAAAATACAGAAAATATTTAAATAACATAAAGAATTATATTATGCTTTAATATATAATTAATTTTATTATTACAAATATATTATACCTTTTATTTTTAAAAAATTTTACAAAATGATAAAAATTGATATTACTATTATAAATAATCAATAATAAAAATTTTTAAATTTTTTTATAATTTTTTCTTTTAATTTATGAAAGTTAAGAATAATATTTCGAAAGTTTTTAAATTAAAATATAATTTTTTATTGTTACTAAGTGAACACATTTTTCATTTTTCATTTTTCATTTTTAGTTTTTATTTTCTAAGAAAACTTTTTTCTTAAAAAGCAGAAAATAGAAATAGTAAACACATCCTTAGATGTTTCATCGATTAAAGTGCAAATATATATGTTGATAGTATTGTAATTTCATTTTATTAAATTTAGTCTCTTCTATAGTTAGAAATATATATATATTTTTTATTTTGTATTTGTGTTTATAAATATTTTTAGATTAATTAAACGATGTGAGAGAGGTACTTTATTTTGTAACATGTTATAGAGGGCATGTTGTTTTTGATAATTTTCACTGTAAGTCCCAATAGGCAAATATCCATGGGGTGAATTGGTATTTTAAAAAATTAATCGTTTTAAAGAATATTATAATCACAGCAGAAGCTACACTTTATACCAACTAAAATCAGATAATAACTATGTATAAAGCAATTAAACATTCAATCTGATTTATCATAGACATTAAAACATAGAGTTCAAACGATTACTGCATATAGTTCACTGAAATTAGTCTGTAGAGATTCTGCAAGTCAGAAATTAATTTAAGTAATCTCATAAGTCAAATAAACACAGTGCAGCACAAATAACAAAGTTAATTCATCAAGCATAAATAGATAATCAAGTGAATGCGTGAGAATATAGCAATCAAGAGAAGAAAGAGGAGAAATCAACACAATTAATTTTATAGTGGTTTGACACTTCTCATGCCTACATCCACTCTTCAAGAAATCATCTTGAGATCCTCCATTATCAAACTCTTTTCAAAGGCAAGAACAAAATCAAATACAATGAAAATAATTCAACACTTAAAACTAACAATTCCCCGTAAGTTTTTCAAAAGACTTATAAATTTATCATTTCTAGTTTTTGGCAAAGAACTAGATAAAAACTTAACCCCACTAGTTTTTAATAAGAACTAGGAAACTTACAAGATTTGCTCTTACTCAAAGAGAGGTATTTGATTACCTAAAAAACACAAGCTTCACACAAGCTTTGTTCTCATAAGATTTTTCATTTTTGTTTCTCTATTCTATTCTAGATTAACAAGAACCTATAATAGAAAGAGAGCTTAGAAAAGATATTTTAAAATGTTTTTCAATTCAGTTTTGAAAATCTCTCTCAAAATATGATTCATCTTCTTCTTTTAGAAATAATACATTTGAAGCATAAAGAAGAAGAATGAGACGAAAGCTTATGATGAGAGTTTTGAAATTAAAACGGTAAACACAAATTTTCTCTCACACTAGATCAAGTATTTTGCCATTTTTTTATACCCAGAAAAACTTTGCTTCCTGTTAAAGACATAAAGTTAACATTGGAGAGAAGAAATAAAATGGCTGCAAAACTTTACTTAGAAAGAGGGAAGGATGTGTGCTATAGTCCTTTTCGTAGAAAGTGGGTCTTTTCAAATTTAAAAGTCCAAGAAATTTAAGATCTTATTTTCCACTAAATCTTTTTAGCAAAAGGATGTATTTTTAATTTTGAAAGATGAGATTTGAAATACATTTTTCCCTCTTAATATTTCAAGAAATATTATTTTAACAAAAAGATCTCCTTTAAATAGATTTTTTAAAAAGGCTAGAAAGATGATTTTGATTTAGCTAGAATAGACATAATTTATCTTTCTATTTTAACAAAATGAACTAGACTAAGCTAACTAGGCTAACTTACTAATTACATTGCTTTTAATTCTTCAAGTAGCCTTATTGGTCTTCATTTAGAGAAGCTTTAGTTTTCAATTTGATGAGATCACTTAAATTAATTTTTGCACAAGACTTTAAAAATATACTATATAATAATTTATTTCAATTTATTATTTTTGTTGATCATCAAAATTTAAGGTTGTAAAAGCCCTTGAGCCAACATTCACTATCCTAAAACTGGAAAGCTGTTTTCCGATTCTCCAAATAGAAAATTAACAAATTTAAATATGAAATCTTGTTTTCCTATTTTCTTGGAAAATTTAAAAATTTCTTCAGTTTCCTATAAATAAACAACCCCTCTTTCCTTTTCATTTTATCTTCTCTTCTTTTCAATTTACTTTTGATTTCTGTATTTCAATTTCAATTTTAAACAATTTTCTTCTTGGAAATCATGTTTCTCGACTGTTTTATCTCAAAATTGCTTTTTTTCATTTGATTATATTTTTTCTTTGCTTTCATTTTTTTAGGGATTTTTTATTGTTTTGCGCTATTTTTCATCAATCATTTTTGTTTGAATAGCTTCAATTTTTACATTTCTATTATCAATCTTCGATCAATTTGTATTTTTATCAATTTTTCTCAATCGAAATTCTTCTCGTTTCATCGAGTCATTAACTAGGGGTTTATTCATGGCAAATTCAATTTTAGTCATTTCTCAATAAATTTTAGTGTTCTACTCAAATTATTTTGTTCAAAGTATCTAATCCTTCGATTCATACAAAATATATATGCTCGACCTTAGTATTTGTGTATATATTAATGAAAAAAATGTAAGAGATGTATTTTCATTTATTTTTACTTTGTAACAAAACAATCAATTAAATATTTTTAATTTACCTCCATATAGCTATTACAATTAACACAGCCACAACATCACCAACTATTTTCCATCTCCTAATAATGCCTAGGAGAATAAATCTCAGGGAAAAGGTTAGAATGATAACATGAAATCCATTTTGCCTATATAACCTAAATGATAAAAGGATTTAAAATTTATTGGATGCCCAATAAGTGGAAATAACACTGTGGGCTATACAACAGGAGCAACTCTTCCTTTCACTTACCAAATTGATAAAAATAACTATGGTTGAGAAGGCTCGAACTAATGATAAAGGGAAAGAAAGAAGTCCTAAATCGCGAGCTGGGAAAAAATATTTATGGATGAGAGGCTAAAAATTGGAGCTTTATGACACATAATTAGAGTTACTTATTTCTCAATGGATAAAAAAAAAAAAAAAGGTATCATTTTAGTAAATTCTCTTTACAAGTTTATACACGTTAACAACATTTATCGTTCAATTTCCATCCGCACCAGTACAAATTAAAGGTTGGAGGGATCAACAGGAAAAAAAATTGCTGGCAATGGACATGTTTTACAAATGGAGTAATTTCCAATAAGATCACTCAGCCAATAAATCAAAAGGGAAATCAATAGAGGATTTATAATTGACAGGAGCTAGATGGTCCGTATAAAGTATCCTATTTATAGGGGTGGCCAATTTCTGGTTTTTGAAACCGAAAATGGCCAAAATTGAAACTATAACTGAGAGGTTGCGGTTAAATTCCGGTTATAAGCTTTTTAAAACCGTGAATCAGAGGTTTCGAGAATAGACCAAAATCAAAGATTTTGACAACCGGTTAGAACTAATAGTTCCAACCAGTTTCAAAAAATATATATTTTTTATTTTTTTTAAATTTTTCATCAAAAACTCCAAATTAATCCTCCTAACAATTACAAACGGTTGTATAACATCTAGTTATATTAAGGGTATTTGTATAAGTTATATTATTTGGTTTTAAAATGATGTGACCCGCCCGGAAAATCGATCGGAGAACCATCTGAAACTGTCAGTTTTAAAACCATTAAGGAATCGAAACCATAATCGGCCAGTTCCAAACTGTAACTAGAACTGTGAGTTTTCAGTTTGATTCCGATTCCATTTATTTGGAAATGGAATCGTCGATTTTGGAATTGAAACCCGTGGTTTCGAAAAAGTGGCCATCCCTACCTATGGATAATTAATGACATCTATCTATCTATCTATTTATCTATCTATACTATATATAAATATGAGAATAAGGGGGAGAATAATGAGATTTCTAATAACACCCTTAATAAAATTTGAATATCCTAAAATAACCTTAGTTGTGGCCAGTGAGAAAATTATATTTTATTAGTTGATAGGATATAATTTATTAAAATTATTTTTTTAAATAAATACATATAGACAATTAAGTATTTCAAATTTTAAGTTTTATCTTTTTTTAATATATATACATATAATGAGAGATTTGAAAATGTTTATATTTTATTTTTAAAAATATTTAATTCTATTTTATTATAATTTAAAATATCTTAGTTAGGAGAGATAAATAAAGAAATGATATTTTTTTTATTTATGTTTGTCTAATTTGATTTTTATATTTTATTTATCAAATTTATTTTTTAAATATTTGATTCTATTTTTATTATTATTTAAAAAATTTTATTTAGAAGAGAGATAAGAAAAGAAAAAGGTCTTCGTTTATACTTTTTTCTCTTTATGTTTGTATAATTTGATTGGATATATTTTTTCAAAAAAAAAATTTCAAATAGAATATCAATAATTGAGCTTTTCAAAATTTTCAAATTTTTGCTTTTTTAAAATTTATTTTAAATAAAATGAACATATGTGTGTGGATTAAAAATTTTGATTTTTATACATAATTAAGTCTTTCAAAATTTTCAATTTTTTTTTAAAAAATTGAACGAGTATAAATAATAAGTAAAAGCGAGCAATAACATAAAAAATTGAACAATACGAATAACGAGTATAGTCAACTTGTAACGTACATCATAAAAAGAGTAGTACTATATATAAATGTTGGAATAGAAAGGAATAATGAGATTTCAAATAACGCCCTTAATGAAATTTGAATATCCTAAAATAATCTTAATAATGACCAATTAAAAAATTATATTTTATTAATTGATTGGAAATAATTTATTAAAATTATTTTTTAAATAAATACATATAGATAATTAGGGCATGTTCGGCAATACTAACTGTTCTAGTAGCTGTTAGTTATTTTAATAGTTGGTAACTGGTTTAGTACCTGTTAGTTACTAGATGTTAGCGGCTAGTTGTTAGCTGTTTAAATAGTAGTTGAAAGCGAAAGTGTTCGATAAAAATAGTTTTTTGATTAGCAGTAATTTTAAAATGATAAAAAAGGACATTAAAATATTCACCTAGAATTTTTAATTAAATTCATTATAAAAAAATGATTTCACTGTATCTAAATTTTCAAATTTTAAGGGAGTAAAAATTGAAAACTTCACTATTTTATAAATAAAATTGTAAATTTTTTATATTTTAGAGGATCAACATTTTTAATTTTTAATATTTATTTTAGTTTAAATACAAATATATAAATAATGTTTTTTTTCTTTTACTATTAAATATAAATAAGTCAAATATAAAGATAATAAAACACAAGAATTTTATATCAATTAAGGATAAGGATAAAGTTACAAAAAAAATTTAGTGAAAAGAGTGAAACGCTAAATGTTAGGTAAGATAACGTTTTAGAAAACATTCCATAGACCTCTGAAAGTTACTCTATATATTTTGTTACCGAACACAATAATTTAGAGAAATAGTGTTTTGACTAGTTTAAAATACTAAACGTTACTCTAAATGCTATTGTCATACACCCTTAAGCATTTCAAATTTTAAGTTTATTTTTTTAAATTTATTTTTTAACAAATATATATGATAATGAGATATTTAAAAAAATTTTATTTTATTTTTCAAAATTTATTTTTTAAATATTTGATTATATTTTTATTATAATTTAAAATATTTTATTTAAGAGAGAGATGAAAAAATATTTTTTCATAATATTTTTTATGTTTGTATAATTTGATTGGATATATTTTTAAAAAAATAAAATTTCAAATAAAACATACATAATTAAGCTGAAACAATCCGAAAATTTAATTTCATAGAATTTTCATTTAAAAATAAAATTTTTATTTCAACCAATAAGATTACACCAGCTAGTATTTTATTATTGCTAAACTAGACCCGTAAACCAATTTGATTTTTTCGAAAACCAAGCTAATTGAGCCAAATCATAGAATTAGACCAAACCGGTTCGAATCGAACCGGAATGGTCTAGAAGCCCAAGATTTTTCTTTCTTTTCTTTTTCTTTTTTTTTCTTTTTTTTTTCTTTCTTTTTTTCTTTCCCCTTCTCCTTCCTTGCGCAAGTGCCAGCGCGCGACCTCGCTGCCTCTCCTCTCTGGTTTTCCGACCACCAGAACCAGCGCCTCCTCGCCGTCGACTCCTCGCCGCAGCAGCCCGCCTTCCTTCCCTTCTCTCCGTTTCCGTTTCTGGTGAGCGCAAGAGTCACAGCGAAGCTGGGGACCTTAGCGCGATCGAGACAGTCGCGTCTCCGTCCTTCCCTCCGAGCAACTCCGACTATACTCTCCGGCGAGGTAAGTTGATTGTCCTCCCATTTCACTCCTTTAGAAATCATTTTGCATAGATTAGGCGATTTAACGCAGGAATTGATCAAAATGGGACTTAGGGATTTAAGAAATAAAAATTGGGATTTTGTTAGATATTGACATAAATTGCAGTAGTTGGCTATAGAACTGAGTTCTATATGAAATTTGCTGCGTCTTGGCGTAAGAATTGCAAGATTTAGGAACCAAGGTACCTCCGGCCACCATAGACGGCGGCGACAGCGGTGGATTCGGTGACTAGAATTCCTCATAGGCAGTATATACCAATTTTTACATAGAATCTAGTTTTGCAATTAGTTTTGCACTTTGATATTGTATAGTGTTCGAATCATTAGACGACAGAAATCGAAAATTAGTCTTCTAAGCCGTAAATATCACAGAAAGTTAAATTAAGGAGGGGTTGGTAGAAATGCAGTAACTAAGTTATTGGGTATTCTAATCACATGAATAAATTGGTTGTTAGCTTATTTTGTTAGCATGACTTGAGATTAAATCGAAGTTATACTTGGCTTATTAAAAGAAAATCTAGGATTTAGTGTTGTAAATAATTGGTTATAGGTCCTGAAATATAAATAGGTGCAGTCAAACAAACCATTTATTTGATTGTGATTAAATTTGAAGGGTGAAAATCAATGATGGGTAGGCATATAAATAAGACTTATTGATTCAATTGAAGAAATTATTTTGTTTTTACTTATTAAGTAATTCATAGTAAATTATGGATTCAAGATATTGATTTTATAATTACTGTATAACGAAGAATGGTGGGTTGATAATGATAGGAGGATGGGGATTTTATTTAAAGTTCTTTGCCTGGTGGATGGGCTGCCGATCGTTCTACGGTAATTTAAACTAGATGTTGAGTATGATTAAGGAGAGATGTTGTCGGGTGTTCGGCGGAATATTTAAAAGCTAATAGGCCAAGTGTATTATTAGAAATCATTAGTTGACTAATAGAGTTATAATAGGATACGAGTTACTATTGATTAAATTTATGGGTGCAAATAAGTGTAGTACAAAAACTTAGTAAATGCTAATAATTATACTAAGATAAGATGAATAAATATTCTACTAATAAATCAAATAGATTATAAGTTAGAATTCAAACATTGATCGAGAAATCTTAAACACATAACTTCAACTGGGAAAATACGACAATTGCATTTAAGATAGTATACCATTTGTTTGAACTATAGGATAGTTTATAAGCTGGTCTTTAAAAGATTTCGATATTATTTCAGCAAGTAGCATTGTAACTAGAACATAAAATTGTAATATCTGTAATTGTGTTCTTATATGTATATAGATATATAAAAGATTTCATTTATTTGTCAATTAGCTAAAGAAGCTGATTATATTTATGTGAAGCAAAGAATGTTCAGTAATATTATTGGAACACGTTTGAAGATTATTATAAGTTGTGAATTAATAGTTGAATGTTGACATTATTATTTGGATGGAGGAAGGGAAATTTAACTGTTTGATCGCCCGACGGATGGGCTGTGTGCATTGAATGATTAATATATATATTATTGTGATATTTGAGTAGGTAAATAGCCCAATTTTTAGGGGAGGTGCTGCCGAAATTTCGATAGACCTTAGACTAGTCTTAGTTAACAATATAAAGTAATAGGTTTATTTAGAATAATTCTATAACTTAATACATAGTAAATAAAGTATTCTAATTATTTTACTATCATCTATTTACTTAATTATTCAATTACTTATTTATTTTCATTGTTATTGTTTATTTTCATTATTATTATTTATTCTATCATTGTTGTTTATTGTTAATATTATTTATTTATTTGCATTTGAGTATGAATGTCTAATTGTGTATTGCATTCCGATGTTTAACTTTGCAATATTTCTGCAATTAATTGCAATGCTTGATTAGTTGTGATGTGACAATGCCTTGCTTTGTTTGTGTGGAATTGGGATGAAGTGGGTCACCATGGGTTTGTGAGACTGTTTCTGTTATACGGATCCTGATTCTGATTCTGTTATATCCTGATTCTGTTATATGGATCCTGATTCTGTTTCTGTTAGCCGGGTAAATGGGAGATCGGCGCCCCCGTGTGCACCTACCGTTACCGTTATTGTTAACCACAGGCTGGCTTCTTTATTGGGCGCACCGGATAATCTAGATTTGATCGCAACCCGCAGGGTGGCCTCCTGTTGTGAGCGCCTGATGATCTAGATTTGATGGAGACGACCGGGTTGCCTCCTGTTGGTATGGAAAAGAAAAGAGAGAATGGAAAAATAATGAGAGGGCTGGTCAAGTGAGGATTAGACCGGTCGGCCAGTATAGGGGATCGGCTCCCTGGTGCACATGTGAGAGGATGAGCCATGTGGGAGGACGGCTCATCGGGGGTTCGGTGACTCCACTGACTAATTTCCACGTGATGTGATTATATGAAGATGTTAATAATTGTGAGTGCTGGTGATATGCCATTTGTGTGACTGGCTGTGTGAGCATATACCTAGTCGGATGACTAGGTTGATATAATTATACAATTGTGTGAATGCGTGTGTTGTGCAATAATTATTATTCATTAATAAACTCACATCTCTTTTGTTCAAATCTTTCAGGAAGTAGCATTTTCTAAATCCCAGCTATAACTCTGCTCTTCGCCGTTAAAAAAGAAATTCGCTAATTTTAGTATTGATCAATTAAATAGATAAATGTCCGAAGACTTATATGTATACATCCGTCAGTAAACTCCGCAGTTATAGAACTTGTATACTTTTAAGTTGTGTATTATTATAGATGGAATAATTCTGTGAGCCTGTATTATAACTACAGTGTATTGTAAGCAGGGGAATTTGTAAATGTTTAAAATTTTATTGAGATAGCAAATTTGTAGTGTTTCAGGCTTACTACGGGCCTCGGGGGCCTTAAGCTTACCTGGGCCCTAGTGCCGGTCCGGTCCATGGAAATGGGTCGTGACAAAGTTGGTATCAGAGCTTAGGTTAGGGTTCTAGGACACAACTGCGAAGTATAGGAAATTTCTTTATGTTGGGATCGGCCGTAACCAACATAAGGAAGGAAACTTGTGATTTTCCTCCCTAGGGAATAGAGTAATACCTGATGGTAGTGGATTGGCCTGATCACCCAGTACACTACTTTTCATGCGAGCTCTATTCCTATAGTGAATAGGATGGTGTAGAGAATAAATAGATTTTTTCATTTGTATGGTGGATTGATGAATTTTGGGTGATTAGGAATCGGTATTTTAGTATTTAGTTCGGCTACTGAATTTCTTTAAAATTTCTTTTTATTGTTTTATTTACTTGATATTGATATTTAAATTTAAAACCTCATTTTTATTTTGAATTCAAATTGTGTTATGATGAATAAATTGAAAATTGATTATTTATATAGAAAATTATTTTTGAAAGTTGTCTATTTATATCACGGGGCCAGTTAGGTGAAACAACAAGGTAAGTTGATCGTGAGTATGGTTAGAACTTAAAAAGAAAGTTTTAAGAAGAACAAGATTAAAGGTAGTAATGAGAAATGGTGATGTTAATAAGAAGTAAGTAGATAATTAATAGTTGAAATAAGGACACAAATGTTGGAAAAGTTTGAGGAGACAACTTTAGTTTAGAAGCGAGGTTGCAAAATAAATGGAAGGAATAATATTAGGAATGGACTTGAATGGTTTAAGGATATAGAAATGGTATATGTAACAAGGTGTAATATATGCTAGGAGCAAGTGGTAGACAAATCAAAGTAATTTATAAATATCTTACTCGACTTGAATAAGAGAATATTGTTTGATTAAGGACAAATGAGATAGGTAAGTTAAATATAAAGTTGACTCACGTTAGTGATAGGTAGACGTATGGCTAATTAAGACTTTTAATTAAACGTTAAGACTATAGTTTAGAAATTTCTAGTCCATGATATGGACAGAAAAGTGAGAAGTTATTAGTATATATGCATTAGGCGATAAAAAGCTAATGAGATTGATTTGATGTGATATTTGGGTGTTAAGATAGCATTAGGTCAGGACTTAAGAAATTTTTATAGAAGACATTTGTATTGATGTGTAATTTGATGAAAGCGTATAGTTAGAGTAAATAATAAGTTTTAGATTGAAATGTTGGTGATTAGATAGATCACGATTAACAATGATTAATAGACGAAATAATTAATAAGAATACTCTAATATATCTAGAATGGATTAATAGGCAACATAAGCACAATGGAAGGTTATCAAATGAGATTTGGGCTATTAACTGAAATTTGAACGATTAAAAGATGTTATTATGAAAGTCGATTTTAGTGGTAAGTATTAAGATAACTTAAGGAATAAGTACCAGAAAGAGACGCTGGCGGTTAAGTGGAAGGAGTGAAAATTTTTATAGGAGTGAAATAGCTAGGGGCCGCAGTGATCTAGGAGCTATATAACAGATGAACTAGTCTATGGTAAAGATATCATAGGGACAATCGAATTGGTATAGATAAGAAACAAAGACAGTTATTTCGAAGTGCCCTATGATATAATAGACAACGGAAGTAACAAACGATTTTTCTTAAAGTTTTGAATTAAAGTAATAAGTTCTTGAATATTTGATTAATAAGAGTTTTAGTAAGTATATATGTAAATTAAATGAGATAATTTTTATCACTATATATAAAATCAAATTTCAATTATTTTTTGTTTTCGTAAGCTATGAATTATTATTATTATTATTATTATTATTATTATGCATGTTACTGCTAAACTCGGTTTTATTGAACGACTTTCTAAAGATTTCAGTAGCTGACTGATAATAGAAATTGGAGGTTATAGTAATAGACTTAAGTTTCCTGTGAGTTTTAATCAAGTGACAATAAATGTAATAGATGGTTGAACGAATACATTTTGAGTGTGATGGAACCTTGTTTGCGAGTTTAAGGGGTTTGAGTTATAATGAAACCATCCATTCATTATTCTTGGATGTCAATCAAATGATAATTTGTTTGTTAAATATCCTTACATGCTTTCTTTTCTAGTTGCATTCCTATTTCTTGCTCATTTCTAAAATTCGAGGACGAATTTTTTTTATAAGGTGGGGAGATTGAAACAATCCGAAAATTTAATTTCATAGAATTTTCATTTAAAAATAAAATTTTTATTTCAACCAATAAGATTACACCAGCTAGTATTTTATTATTGCTAAACTAGACCCGTAAACCAATTTGATTTTTTCGAAAACCAAGCTAATTGAGCCAAATCATAGAATTAGACCAAACCGGTTCGAATCGAACCGGAATGGTCTAGAAGCCCAAGATTTTTCTTTCTTTTCTTTTTCTTTTTTTTTCTTTTTTTTTTTCTTTCTTTTTTTCTTTCCCCTTCTCCTTCCTTGCGCAAGTGCCAGCGCGCGACCTCGCTGCCTCTCCTCTCTGGTTTTCCGACCACCAGAACCAGCGCCTCCTCGCCGTCGACTCCTCGCCGCAGCAGCCCGCCTTCCTTCCCTTCTCTCCGTTTCCGTTTCTGGTGAGCGCAAGAGTCACAGCGAAGCTGGGGACCTTAGCGCGATCGAGACAGTCGCGTCTCCGTCCTTCCCTCCGAGCAACTCCGACTATACTCTCCGGCGAGGTAAGTTGATTGTCCTCCCATTTCACTCCTTTAGAAATCATTTTGCATAGATTAGGCGATTTAACGCAGGAATTGATCAAAATGGGACTTAGGGATTTAAGAAATAAAAATTGGGATTTTGTTAGATATTGACATAAATTGCAGTAGTTGGCTATAGAACTGAGTTCTATATGAAATTTGCTGCGTCTTGGCGTAAGAATTGCAAGATTTAGGAACCAAGGTACCTCCGGCCACCATAGACGGCGGCGACAGCGGTGGATTCGGTGACTAGAATTCCTCATAGGCAGTATATACCAATTTTTACATAGAATCTAGTTTTGCAATTAGTTTTGCACTTTGATATTGTATAGTGTTCGAATCATTAGACGACAGAAATCGAAAATTAGTCTTCTAAGCCGTAAATATCACAGAAAGTTAAATTAAGGAGGGGTTGGTAGAAATGCAGTAACTAAGTTATTGGGTATTCTAATCACATGAATAAATTGGTTGTTAGCTTATTTTGTTAGCATGACTTGAGATTAAATCGAAGTTATACTTGGCTTATTAAAAGAAAATCTAGGATTTAGTGTTGTAAATAATTGGTTATAGGTCCTGAAATATAAATAGGTGCAGTCAAACAAACCATTTATTTGATTGTGATTAAATTTGAAGGGTGAAAATCAATGATGGGTAGGCATATAAATAAGACTTATTGATTCAATTGAAGAAATTATTTTGTTTTTACTTATTAAGTAATTCATAGTAAATTATGGATTCAAGATATTGATTTTATAATTACTGTATAACGAAGAATGGTGGGTTGATAATGATAGGAGGATGGGGATTTTATTTAAAGTTCTTTGCCTGGTGGATGGGCTGCCGATCGTTCTACGGTAATTTAAACTAGATGTTGAGTATGATTAAGGAGAGATGTTGTCGGGTGTTCGGCGGAATATTTAAAAGCTAATAGGCCAAGTGTATTATTAGAAATCATTAGTTGACTAATAGAGTTATAATAGGATACGAGTTACTATTGATTAAATTTATGGGTGCAAATAAGTGTAGTACAAAAACTTAGTAAATGCTAATAATTATACTAAGATAAGATGAATAAATATTCTACTAATAAATCAAATAGATTATAAGTTAGAATTCAAACATTGATCGAGAAATCTTAAACACATAACTTCAACTGGGAAAATACGACAATTGCATTTAAGATAGTATACCATTTGTTTGAACTATAGGATAGTTTATAAGCTGGTCTTTAAAAGATTTCGATATTATTTCAGCAAGTAGCATTGTAACTAGAACATAAAATTGTAATATCTGTAATTGTGTTCTTATATGTATATAGATATATAAAAGATTTCATTTATTTGTCAATTAGCTAAAGAAGCTGATTATATTTATGTGAAGCAAAGAATGTTCAGTAATATTATTGGAACACGTTTGAAGATTATTATAAGTTGTGAATTAATAGTTGAATGTTGACATTATTATTTGGATGGAGGAAGGGAAATTTAACTGTTTGATCGCCCGACGGATGGGCTGTGTGCATTGAATGATTAATATATATATTATTGTGATATTTGAGTAGGTAAATAGCCCAATTTTTAGGGGAGGTGCTGCCGAAATTTCGATAGACCTTAGACTAGTCTTAGTTAACAATATAAAGTAATAGGTTTATTTAGAATAATTCTATAACTTAATACATAGTAAATAAAGTATTCTAATTATTTTACTATCATCTATTTACTTAATTATTCAATTACTTATTTATTTTCATTGTTATTGTTTATTTTCATTATTATTATTTATTCTATCATTGTTGTTTATTGTTAATATTATTTATTTATTTGCATTTGAGTATGAATGTCTAATTGTGTATTGCATTCCGATGTTTAACTTTGCAATATTTCTGCAATTAATTGCAATGCTTGATTAGTTGTGATGTGACAATGCCTTGCTTTGTTTGTGTGGAATTGGGATGAAGTGGGTCACCATGGGTTTGTGAGACTGTTTCTGTTATACGGATCCTGATTCTGATTCTGTTATATCCTGATTCTGTTATATGGATCCTGATTCTGTTTCTGTTAGCCGGGTAAATGGGAGATCGGCGCCCCCGTGTGCACCTACCGTTACCGTTATTGTTAACCACAGGCTGGCTTCTTTATTGGGCGCACCGGATAATCTAGATTTGATCGCAGCCCGCAGGGTGGCCTCCTGTTGTGAGCGCCTGATGATCTAGATTTGATGGAGACGACCGGGTTGCCTCCTGTTGGTATGGAAAAGAAAAGAGAGAATGGAAAAATAATGAGAGGGCTGGTCAAGTGAGGATTAGACCGGTCGGCCAGTATAGGGGATCGGCTCCCTGGTGCACATGTGAGAGGATGAGCCATGTGGGAGGACGGCTCATCGGGGGTTCGGTGACTCCACTGACTAATTTCCACGTGATGTGATTATATGAAGATGTTAATAATTGTGAGTGCTGGTGATATGCCATTTGTGTGACTGGCTGTGTGAGCATATACCTAGTCGGATGACTAGGTTGATATAATTATACAATTGTGTGAATGCGTGTGTTGTGCAATAATTATTATTCATTAATAAACTCACATCTCTTTTGTTCAAATCTTTCAGGAAGTAGCATTTTCTAAATCCCAGCTATAACTCTGCTCTTCGCCGTTAAAAAAGAAATTCGCTAATTTTAGTATTGATCAATTAAATAGATAAATGTCCGAAGACTTATATGTATACATCCGTCAGTAAACTCCGCAGTTATAGAACTTGTATACTTTTAAGTTGTGTATTATTATAGATGGAATAATTCTGTGAGCCTGTATTATAACTACAGTGTATTGTAAGCAGGGGAATTTGTAAATGTTTAAAATTTTATTGAGATAGCAAATTTGTAGTGTTTCAGGCTTACTACGGGCCTCGGGGGCCTTAAGCTTACCTGGGCCCTAGTGCCGGTCCGGTCCATGGAAATGGGTCGTGACAAAGTTGGTATCAGAGCTTAGGTTAGGGTTCTAGGACACAACTGCGAAGTATAGGAAATTTCTTTATGTTGGGATCGGCCGTAACCAACATAAGGAAGGAAACTTGTGATTTTCCTCCCTAGGGAATAGAGTAATACCTGATGGTAGTGGATTGGCCTGATCACCCAGTACACTACTTTTCATGCGAGCTCTATTCCTATAGTGAATAGGATGGTGTAGAGAATAAATAGATTTTTTCATTTGTATGGTGGATTGATGAATTTTGGGTGATTAGGAATCGGTATTTTAGTATTTAGTTCGGCTACTGAATTTCTTTAAAATTTCTTTTTATTGTTTTATTTACTTGATATTGATATTTAAATTTAAAACCTCATTTTTATTTTGAATTCAAATTGTGTTATGATGAATAAATTGAAAATTGATTATTTATATAGAAAATTATTTTTGAAAGTTGTCTATTTATATCACGGGGCCAGTTAGGTGAAACAACAAGGTAAGTTGATCGTGAGTATGGTTAGAACTTAAAAAGAAAGTTTTAAGAAGAACAAGATTAAAGGTAGTAATGAGAAATGGTGATGTTAATAAGAAGTAAGTAGACAATTAATAGTTGAAATAAGGACACAAATGTTGGAAAAGTTTGAGGAGACAACTTTAGTTTAGAAGCGAGGTTGCAAAATAAATGGAAGGAATAATATTAGGAATGGACTTGAATGGTTTAAGGATATAGAAATGGTATATGTAACAAGGTGTAATATATGCTAGGAGCAAGTGGTAGACAAATCAAAGTAATTTATAAATATCTTACTCGACTTGAATAAGAGAATATTGTTTGATTAAGGACAAATGAGATAGGTAAGTTAAATATAAAGTTGACTCACGTTAGTGATAGGTAGACGTATGGCTAATTAAGACTTTTAATTAAACGTTAAGACTATAGTTTAGAAATTTCTAGTCCATGATATGGACAGAAAAGTGAGAAGTTATTAGTATATATGCATTAGGCGATAAAAAGCTAATGAGATTGATTTGATGTGATATTTGGGTGTTAAGATAGCATTAGGTCAGGACTTAAGAAATTTTTATAGAAGACATTTGTATTGATGTGTAATTTGATGAAAGCGTATAGTTAGAGTAAATAATAAGTTTTAGATTGAAATGTTGGTGATTAGATAGATCACGATTAACAATGATTAATAGACGAAATAATTAATAAGAATACTCTAATATATCTAGAATGGATTAATAGGCAACATAAGCACAATGGAAGGTTATCAAATGAGATTTGGGCTATTAACTGAAATTTGAACGATTAAAAGATGTTATTATGAAAGTCGATTTTAGTGGTAAGTATTAAGATAACTTAAGGAATAAGTACCAGAAAGAGACGCTGGCGGTTAAGTGGAAGGAGTGAAAATTTTTATAGGAGTGAAATAGCTAGGGGCCGCAGTGATCTAGGAGCTATATAACAGATGAACTAGTCTATGGTAAAGATATCATAGGGACAATCGAATTGGTATAGATAAGAAACAAAGACAGTTATTTCGAAGTGCCCTATGATATAATAGACAACGGAAGTAACAAACGATTTTTCTTAAAGTTTTGAATTAAAGTAATAAGTTCTTGAATATTTGATTAATAAGAGTTTTAGTAAGTATATATGTAAATTAAATGAGATAATTTTTATCACTATATATAAAATCAAATTTCAATTATTTTTTGTTTTCGTAAGCTATGAATTATTATTATTATTATTATTATTATTATTATGCATGTTACTGCTAAACTCGGTTTTATTGAACGACTTTCTAAAGATTTCAGTAGCTGACTGATAATAGAAATTGGAGGTTATAGTAATAGACTTAAGTTTCCTGTGAGTTTTAATCAAGTGACAATAAATGTAATAGATGGTTGAACGAATACATTTTGAGTGTGATGGAACCTTGTTTGCGAGTTTAAGGGGTTTGAGTTATAATGAAACCATCCATTCATTATTCTTGGATGTCAATCAAATGATAATTTGTTTGTTAAATATCCTTACATGCTTTCTTTTCTAGTTGCATTCCTATTTCTTGCTCATTTCTAAAATTCGAGGACGAATTTTTTTTATAAGGTGGGGAGATTGAAACAATCCGAAAATTTAATTTCATAGAATTTTCATTTAAAAATAAAATTTTTATTTCAACCAATAAGATTACACCAGCTAGTATTTTATTATTGCTAAACTAGACCCGTAAACCAATTTGATTTTTTCGAAAACCAAGCTAATTGAGCCAAATCATAGAATTAGACCAAACCGGTTCGAATCGAACCGGAATGGTCTAGAAGCCCAAGATTTTTCTTTCTTTTCTTTTTCTTTTTTTTTCTTTTTTTTTTTCTTTCTTTTTTTCTTTCCCCTTCTCCTTCCTTGCGCAAGTGCCAGCGCGCGACCTCGCTGCCTCTCCTCTCTGGTTTTCCGACCACCAGAACCAGCGCCTCCTCGCCGTCGACTCCTCGCCGCAGCAGCCCGCCTTCCTTCCCTTCTCTCCGTTTCCGTTTCTGGTGAGCGCAAGAGTCACAGCGAAGCTGGGGACCTTAGCGCGATCGAGACAGTCGCGTCTCCGTCCTTCCCTCCGAGCAACTCCGACTATACTCTCCGGCGAGGTAAGTTGATTGTCCTCCCATTTCACTCCTTTAGAAATCATTTTGCATAGATTAGGCGATTTAACGCAGGAATTGATCAAAATGGGACTTAGGGATTTAAGAAATAAAAATTGGGATTTTGTTAGATATTGACATAAATTGCAGTAGTTGGCTATAGAACTGAGTTCTATATGAAATTTGCTGCGTCTTGGCGTAAGAATTGCAAGATTTAGGAACCAAGGTACCTCCGGCCACCATAGACGGCGGCGACAGCGGTGGATTCGGTGACTAGAATTCCTCATAGGCAGTATATACCAATTTTTACATAGAATCTAGTTTTGCAATTAGTTTTGCACTTTGATATTGTATAGTGTTCGAATCATTAGACGACAGAAATCGAAAATTAGTCTTCTAAGCCGTAAATATCACAGAAAGTTAAATTAAGGAGGGGTTGGTAGAAATGCAGTAACTAAGTTATTGGGTATTCTAATCACATGAATAAATTGGTTGTTAGCTTATTTTGTTAGCATGACTTGAGATTAAATCGAAGTTATACTTGGCTTATTAAAAGAAAATCTAGGATTTAGTGTTGTAAATAATTGGTTATAGGTCCTGAAATATAAATAGGTGCAGTCAAACAAACCATTTATTTGATTGTGATTAAATTTGAAGGGTGAAAATCAATGATGGGTAGGCATATAAATAAGACTTATTGATTCAATTGAAGAAATTATTTTGTTTTTACTTATTAAGTAATTCATAGTAAATTATGGATTCAAGATATTGATTTTATAATTACTGTATAACGAAGAATGGTGGGTTGATAATGATAGGAGGATGGGGATTTTATTTAAAGTTCTTTGCCTGGTGGATGGGCTGCCGATCGTTCTACGGTAATTTAAACTAGATGTTGAGTATGATTAAGGAGAGATGTTGTCGGGTGTTCGGCGGAATATTTAAAAGCTAATAGGCCAAGTGTATTATTAGAAATCATTAGTTGACTAATAGAGTTATAATAGGATACGAGTTACTATTGATTAAATTTATGGGTGCAAATAAGTGTAGTACAAAAACTTAGTAAATGCTAATAATTATACTAAGATAAGATGAATAAATATTCTACTAATAAATCAAATAGATTATAAGTTAGAATTCAAACATTGATCGAGAAATCTTAAACACATAACTTCAACTGGGAAAATACGACAATTGCATTTAAGATAGTATACCATTTGTTTGAACTATAGGATAGTTTATAAGCTGGTCTTTAAAAGATTTCGATATTATTTCAGCAAGTAGCATTGTAACTAGAACATAAAATTGTAATATCTGTAATTGTGTTCTTATATGTATATAGATATATAAAAGATTTCATTTATTTGTCAATTAGCTAAAGAAGCTGATTATATTTATGTGAAGCAAAGAATGTTCAGTAATATTATTGGAACACGTTTGAAGATTATTATAAGTTGTGAATTAATAGTTGAATGTTGACATTATTATTTGGATGGAGGAAGGGAAATTTAACTGTTTGATCGCCCGACGGATGGGCTGTGTGCATTGAATGATTAATATATATATTATTGTGATATTTGAGTAGGTAAATAGCCCAATTTTTAGGGGAGGTGCTGCCGAAATTTCGATAGACCTTAGACTAGTCTTAGTTAACAATATAAAGTAATAGGTTTATTTAGAATAATTCTATAACTTAATACATAGTAAATAAAGTATTCTAATTATTTTACTATCATCTATTTACTTAATTATTCAATTACTTATTTATTTTCATTGTTATTGTTTATTTTCATTATTATTATTTATTCTATCATTGTTGTTTATTGTTAATATTATTTATTTATTTGCATTTGAGTATGAATGTCTAATTGTGTATTGCATTCCGATGTTTAACTTTGCAATATTTCTGCAATTAATTGCAATGCTTGATTAGTTGTGATGTGACAATGCCTTGCTTTGTTTGTGTGGAATTGGGATGAAGTGGGTCACCATGGGTTTGTGAGACTGTTTCTGTTATACGGATCCTGATTCTGATTCTGTTATATCCTGATTCTGTTATATGGATCCTGATTCTGTTTCTGTTAGCCGGGTAAATGGGAGATCGGCGCCCCCGTGTGCACCTACCGTTACCGTTATTGTTAACCACAGGCTGGCTTCTTTATTGGGCGCACCGGATAATCTAGATTTGATCGCAGCCCGCAGGGTGGCCTCCTGTTGTGAGCGCCTGATGATCTAGATTTGATGGAGACGACCGGGTTGCCTCCTGTTGGTATGGAAAAGAAAAGAGAGAATGGAAAAATAATGAGAGGGCTGGTCAAGTGAGGATTAGACCGGTCGGCCAGTATAGGGGATCGGCTCCCTGGTGCACATGTGAGAGGATGAGCCATGTGGGAGGACGGCTCATCGGGGGTTCGGTGACTCCACTGACTAATTTCCACGTGATGTGATTATATGAAGATGTTAATAATTGTGAGTGCTGGTGATATGCCATTTGTGTGACTGGCTGTGTGAGCATATACCTAGTCGGATGACTAGGTTGATATAATTATACAATTGTGTGAATGCGTGTGTTGTGCAATAATTATTATTCATTAATAAACTCACATCTCTTTTGTTCAAATCTTTCAGGAAGTAGCATTTTCTAAATCCCAGCTATAACTCTGCTCTTCGCCGTTAAAAAAGAAATTCGCTAATTTTAGTATTGATCAATTAAATAGATAAATGTCCGAAGACTTATATGTATACATCCGTCAGTAAACTCCGCAGTTATAGAACTTGTATACTTTTAAGTTGTGTATTATTATAGATGGAATAATTCTGTGAGCCTGTATTATAACTACAGTGTATTGTAAGCAGGGGAATTTGTAAATGTTTAAAATTTTATTGAGATAGCAAATTTGTAGTGTTTCAGGCTTACTACGGGCCTCGGGGGCCTTAAGCTTACCTGGGCCCTAGTGCCGGTCCGGTCCATGGAAATGGGTCGTGACATAAGCCTTTCAAAATTTTTAAATTTTTACTTTTACGATTTATTTTTAAATAAAATGAAGATATATGTATGAAATGACTAACAGTTTAAAATTTTAATTTAAAAATATATATAATATTTTAGTATTAATCTATACATTTATATATATTGAGAAATATTTATTAGGTGATATTGTAGAATTATATATATATACAGTTGTTAGGTGATATTATTAAATTTTAGATAATGATGACATAAATTAATCTAAAGTTTATATATACACATTGACCATTATATTCACATTAATCTCATATCAAATTTGTTTTAACATTATAAAAATCCAAGTAATATAAAATAAAAGTTATAAACAATATGTAATATTAAAAAATAAAAATGAGTTTAAATGACAAGTAAAAGTGAGGAATGACATAAAAAATTGAATGAGTATGAATAACAAGTGTAGTCAATATGCAATGCACGTTGTAGAAAGACTAGTCTATATTATATATAAATGAGATGTTGGGTTTCAATATCAATAATACGCAGCGGAAAGAAAAATTATATTGAATATAATTATGCCAACAGGGATTCATTTAAATGATTAAAGCAATAAAATTATTTAGAAGAATATCTCTTTTGCAGATTATTTGAAACTTCGATCTACGTGACTAAGTTGTCGCAAACCACAAGCCGTTCAAGTGTCTGACCTATAGTAGTATCCACACAAATGGATAATTGAAAAAACTCTAAAACTATTCTAAAGGATTGAGAGATTAGAGTGTATGATGGTGCTAGCTATCTTACCCTCTATGTTTAGTTTTGTGGCTATGAACAACAACTAACAGTTAGTCTGTATCTTAAACCTTATATATGAAAACCCTAGGTCATATATAAATTAATTATAATTATTTATTTAAACTTTTTAAATAAATAAATCATAATTAAAATATTCAGTTTATTTAATCTAAAATTTATCTTAATAAATTTTGGATATAAATCAATTAAGTCATACTTAATAATTTTAGGTAAAATTGTAATTAAATATAAATTATAATTTTGCCCTTAATGCCTCGAAACTAATTTGTAATCAAGTCATACTTGATTCGATTTTTCGTTTTCACTTTCTCATATCCATTCTTATGTGTGTGACCAGCTAAATTCCAAATATGTTGGCAACAAATATAAATTAAATTAATTAATTAATATTTAAAGGTCAAGTACATTATCTAGTAATATGTCAAGACTATCCAAATATTTTAAAAGTTAAAGTAGTTTGACTTAACCTTTTAGTGCATGATTTATCAGTGTAATTAATATTCTTTCATCATTAATGTTCTGATTTAGTAATTACACATGGAGTGTGTCTACTTTACTGAATCATGTTAGTTCTCTTAATCTTAGCCATTGATCATTTTAATGAAATTCCAAAACTAATTTGCTAATTTCATTCGACCTTGTACAATGATTAATCAATACTAGTAGAGAACAATTAGAATATTTTCTCTGATTTACCTAGGGTGATGAATCCTCTCTTAATTACACAAATATCTCCATATAGTTCTTACTATGTCCAAAAATCATTGCTTATTATTCATGAATGAATAATGTAAACGAAGAATCAAAATATAGTCATCCCCATACAAGATAGGTCAGTAATTTCATGTCAAAGGATCACTTACACAACCATCAGTCGAATATCCTATAGACACAGGTAACTCTCCATATGGAATTCTCATGCAGGTCAATTCAGTGGATTTGTTTAAATAACAAGCACCTACATATTAATTCTAGATATCACATATATCTTAGCCTATGAGAGCGGCTCCTTCCTTAAGGAAAGAACATAATATGTACCAGTCTCAACAATTCTAATCATTGTCCGATAATGAGGAAAACATTGCTCATAAATATTTAGAGACATTGCTTTAATGCAAATATAAAATTCATAATTATAATCACATCATAATTTATTTTACAAAGTAGTATTGACTCATGGCCTTTATCTTTTACCAAAATTTAATCAATAGAATATAAAAGATAAATGAATGCCTTTTATTAGTAATAAAATATTTATTACATGAAATATTATATCCAAAACATAAACAATCAAATTAGCTATAGGGGCATATAACTAACATGGAAATGGGAGGATTAATGAGATTTCCAACGGTAACCTTAATGAAAATTTAGAAATCTTAAAATATCCTTAATCATTGGATAATTGATAATAGTTTGACTTTATTAAATAACTTGAGTTTTTAATAATTGATAAATTATAATTTTTAATACTTTTTATTAATTGATTAAAAAAAAGTATATTATTATATTATTTTAATATTATTTATTTTGAAAGGTATTATTATTATTTTAATATATTATTCTAATTGAATTTTCAATTATTGACTATTTGCGATATTAATTGTTTCAAAAACATAGATTATTATTTTAATTTTAAAATAAACTACAAAATGAAAAAAAATAATAAAAACATCTATAAAAATATTGTTTCACACGTTTTATATATATATATATATATATCGCCAACATTCAATAACATAGGATCATATTATTTAGTTTTTTTTTTAAAGAAATCAATACTAATTAAAGTTTAACATTATCATTTTCAAAAAAAATTGAAGTCTAATCTTATAATTAATAATAATTTTTCATTTTATCGTCTCTAATTATTTTATTAAATATACCTGACTTTTAATGTTGTTCTATCATATTAAAATTAGTTTAAGAAAAATATTATTAGTTTATAATATGAATATTATTAATTATGTCTTAGCATTATATAAATATCTAGAATATAAAAGAAAAATTATAATCATACTTAATACCATATAAAAATAAATTAATGAGTATAAATAATGAGTAATACTGAATACCAAAAACGTGCAACGCACCTCACAAAAAATATTAGTAATATTATATAAGTGGGAATGAGTGAGGAATATTGCGATTGATAAAAATACCCTTATTAAGTTTATAGATTGACAAAAATATTATTAAAAATTTTAATTTAACTAGGTGAGAAAATAAAGATAATTTAATTTTGATTGTTCATATTAATTTCTTATTTAAATGTAGATTCTATTTGATAAAATAAGAAATTATATTATACACTGTATAAGGTATATATTAGATATGAGAAGAATATAATATATTTCATAATTAGTTTTAATAATTTTTTTAAAAGGAAAAACTGACTTTTATTAGGGAGAAAAATCAGCTAATACATAATCTGAAATGAAATAAAGTACTTCCTCAATCCAATTAAACTCATCCAAATAATCTAAAGCTAATTCAGAAATCTCGTGAGCTACCTAGTTCGATTGTCACGGACTTGAAGACAAGAAAGCTGAAAAACGTTCTGGCTAGAGAAATATTTAAAAATTGAACTCAAGTCACATGACTTTAGTAACAACACTCCTACCATTAAACTAACGACTACTCTATAACTTCAGCCACGTTAAAAAGCTTTATAGAAGCTGGGAGACGGTGGCCCCCCAACTCCCTTCTCCGTCAATGAAGACAAATAAAAAAAGATCGATAAAAATAAAGGAAAAGAAGAATATCTGGAAAATTAAATTCAATATCTCCAGAAGAATATAGAGATTGGCTTGAGAGAAATAAGAAATGAAGAATAGCTCACTCGGTTGATCAACGCTTACACCGTCTGATTAATAATAATTCAATAGCTTCGTAATCATAATTATTAATAGTTTAACTCGTATATTTTTATATTTTATTCCTAATAATTAATTCACAAATAATTAATAACTTTTCAAGAATCAGCTTTTGTAGAGAAACGGAAGCCACGGGAGCAAGCAAGAAAGAAAAGAAATCTCAAAAATTTTAGGTTCTGTCGTGTTTTCCTTTAATTTTTTTTTTCTTTTTTATTTTTCGGTTGATTTAATTGAACTGTACTAAACACCGAACCAGTTCAGCGGTTTTTATTCAGTTCGAACCGGTTTTTAACGGTTTTAAGTTTCTCTGATTTAGCCATTCAATTTGGACCGGATCATCTTCAGTTCATTGTTAAACCGGTTGAACCGGCCGGTCCAGTCCAGTTTTCAAAACCATGATTACTGCAATTCAACTTTTTATGAAATTTTTTTTTCCATAAAATTCCGAAAATTAAATGCCTCTTATAGATAGTATAATAAGTTACTTGTAGGAAATAATTATAATCAATCAAATTAAAGATTTATTAGAAATAATAATTAAATATATTATATTTTTACCATATTTAACATATAACTTATATAGTAGTATAATATAATCAATTAAAATTAAATTACCTTTATTTTTTCAATCAATAAAATTAAAATCCTTAAAATATTATATTTTTATCATACTTAATATATATCTTATTTAGTATATAATATAGTTTCTTAGTTTATTCAATAGAATTTAAATTTAAATAGAAAAATAATATACTAATCAAAATTAAATTACTTTTTTTTCAACAAATAAAATGAAATCTTTAAAGATATTATATTCTTATCATATTTATACCTTATATAGTAATATAATTTGTTATTTTATCTAATAAAATTTAGATTTCAATGGGAAATTAATATGACCAATCAAAATTAATTTACTTTTATTTTTCAACCCATCAAATGAAAATTTTCAATAATATTTTTGTCAATTCATAAATTTAGTATAAGCGTCTTTCTCGATCCCAATATTTCTCCATCCATTCTAATAAGTTATATATAGATAGATTATAGATAGAAATATACACGTCTAACATTTATGCATCCATAGATGGTACCGGATTTAAATTTTCTTTAATTGGATTTAAATTTTCTATATGTATAAATGGATTATGTAAATCTATAAATTTTTTTAGAAGAAATTTAAATTAGAAATTTCATTAGCAGAAAATTGTGTATACATATATGGTATACAGATCAATATATTTCTATATTTTTATATAGAAAGTCTTCTAATAAATCACTTATACAAAGAATAAAAAAATACAATTTTGATTTGAAGTATCTAATCGAGTTGACAAAGTATAAAATTTGTACCATCGTCAATCGCTTACTCCACTTGATGCTATTCATGGCCACTATTTGACTCTATGGTCTTTCTATAAGTCTGATTTAATTACTTTTAAATTTCTTCCAGAGATCTGCACTTATTTCTACATAATTATCTAAATAACAAAAGACGCTGGACAAAATTATATATACAGATATGAAAATTATTTAAAAAAATAAAAAAAAAGAGATAATCACGGGTGAGAGCTCATGTTTACTTCAAACGAGAATATATATATACTTCAAACGAATAAAATACGTTCGAACGAACCCTAGTCATATTTTTTTATTAGTGGCGGTTTCCTTTCTCATTCTTTTGTTTTTATTTAGTTTTTCTATTCAATGTACACTTATTTTAACCATAATTTCCATACTTTTGTTTTTTAAATGGCTTTCTGGTCCAGTAATTCTCATGGTCTAATGGCAAAGCCAGAAATGAAAATTAAGAGGCAAAAAAGTTCTTCAAAAATTAAGAGGGATAAAATAAAAAAAATACAATATTTTAAGGGATGAAACGTAAAAAATTTCAGAAATGTAGAGGTTTTTTTTTTTTTTTTTTGGCTAAAGGGCCACCAATAGCATCCTTCCTTCTTATTTTTGTTTGTTTTATCTCCTTTTAATTATGGAAGTGTTCCTCTTCTTTGTTGAGCAGTTTTTGTGAATGTTTGTCCTTTGCACTCCTTTTTCCGGTCCACAATACAACATGGATTATTAATTCCTAGTGGATATAAACTTAATTAGTTCTTCATGCGCGTGTAATTAGGTATTTTAGCAAATTTTTGAAAAGCTATAGTTGGAAAAAGTTTTTATCCTCCAATTTAAAAAAAAGACTAGTTACTATGTATATTTGCATTTTTTACCAAAATAATTTCTAATAAAAGATTTCAACTGTATATTATTTTTATTTTTCATTTTCTTTACGAGAATATTATAATCAATTTAGCTAATTATTAATGAATTGCTAATTTTTTTTTTTAAAAATGAAGTCAAACTAAATATCTATATCTATAATATCTATCTAAAATTTAAAATTAATACTATATATAAAAGTGAAAATGAAGGGGAAATAATTAATGGGATTGCGGATATAATCCTTAATGAAATTTAAATATTTTAAAATACCCTTAATGATCGGAATCAAAAAATTATAATTTATTAGTTAATTAGATATGATTTATTGTTTAATAAATATGTATATAATAATGACACATTTGAAAATTTTTATATTTTACTTTTTGAATTCATCATTTATTTAATTTAATTTTGATTATAATTTAAAGTATTTTATTTAGAAAGGAGAAGATAGAAAAATATATTTTTTTATTAATATTCTTTTTTTTATGTTTGTATGATTTTATTGGATATATTTCTTTAAAAATAAATTTTCATATAGAATAAATTTTTAAATATAAAATTTTCAAATTATATTACATATAAATATTTTAATATTTAATTATTTTAGTTCTTTTTATAGAAAAAATAATATAATTTCATAATAAAATTGGAGTACATGACAATATTTAATTAATTTTTTTCCTTCACTTTCTTTTTCTTATAGATGATTATCTAAAATAAAAATAGTTACCTCATAGTTTTCTCTTCTTTACTATAAAAAATAATACGTGATATTTTTCTTTTATAATATTCGTAGAAATAATCAGATTATGGTAATAAAGGTGAAAAAATTTTTTACAATAATAAGATTAATAAATATTTAATTGATCTAATAGTTTATGGGAAATATATATATATATATATTAAAGTTTATTAGTTGATTGGACATAATTTATAGAAATTATTTTTTAAATAAATACATATAAATAATTAAGCATTCAAAATTTTTAATTTTATTTTTTAATAAATATATATGACAATTTAAATTTTTATATTTGTTTTTTAAATTAATTAATTATTTTATTTTATTTTGATTATAGTTCAAAGTATTTTATTTAGGAAGGAGATAAAGATAGAAAAAAAAATATTTTTATTAATATTCTTTTTTTTTTCTTTGTGTTTGTATGATTTGAATGCTTAATTATTTGGATATATTTTTTTAAAAATAAATTTTCAAAATAGAGTAAATTTTTAAATATAAATTTTTTAAATTATATTACATATAAATATTCTAATATTTAATTATTTTAGTTCTTTCTCTAGAAAAAATAATATAATTTCATAAAAAAGTGGTGTATATTTAATTTTTTTCTTCACTTTCTTTTTCTTATAGACGATTATCTAAGATAAAAAACCGTTACCTAATATTTTTTTTCTTTTTTATTATAGAAAAGAATATGTAATTTTTTTTTATAATACTCTTAGAAGTAATCAAATTATGGCAATAAAAGTAAAAAAAAATCTTATACAATAATAAGAATAATAAATATTTAATTGATCTAATAAAAAAATCTTATACAAGGACCTAAGAAACTTAGTCACACTAGTTTTTACAAAGGATTAGAAAACTTAGATTGTTTTGCAAAGAACAATCAAACTTACAAGTTTTACTCTAACACTAAGAAGGGTGCTCGAGAGCCCATACTAATAAGCTTTACACAAAGTCTTTTACTTACAACAATTTGAAATTAAAAGAGTTCTAATCTATTCTAGATTTACAAAATTTATGATAGATAGAATGATATGCCAAATTAAGTTTAGGAAAAAAACTTTTATAAATGAAATATATTAGTTTTGAATATCTCTTTCTAAGGATCGTTGTAACTTTCTCTTAGAATTTATGCAATGAAAGCATGAAGAAGAAGGAATGACGACGAGAGAGTTTGTAAGATAAAAATATAAAATCAGTTTTATCTCTCATGCCTTTAAAATTTCTGCCAAACTATATTTTATACCCCAAATTCTTTTCTTCCCATTAGACACAGTCACATTAATGTTAGAAAGGAAAAAAAATAATTAAGAAGTAGAGAAGTTGGCCACATATTTTGGGGAAAAGAGGGGAGGATTTGGAAAGATATTTCCTAAGAAAGATTTCAAATTAAAAATTACTTTCCTCAAAAATCTTTTTAGATCACACTTTGAAAGATTCAAATTTTGGAATACAATTTGTCAAATGGAATCTTTGCTCTAAGATTTTCAAACATTAATTTAAGCAAATAAAATCTTTTAGATAAGAAGATATTTGAAAAACTAAAAAAAAGAGGTATTTTTATATGGTCTTAATATGTCGTATAAATCTTCTTTCTATTTTAACAAGATACTAAATAATCCTAAAATACCCAAAGGCACTAACCAAATAGACTTTAATTTTTCATGAATGCCTTAAGTCTTGATCTTCTATAGGATTAATTGGATCTCACTTGATGAATTTCTCCATTTAAATTTCTACAAAAGACTTTAGCACAATCTACATAATAAATCTTCAATATATTATTTTTATTAACCATCAAAATAGAGTATTGTAACCACCTTGAGCCAACAAGATATAAATTAAATATGGTAAGAATATAATATTTTTAAGGATTTTAATTTTATTCGTTAAAAAATATAGATAATTGAATTTTGATCGGTTAAATTATACTATATAAGTTATATGTCAAATATAGTAAGAACATGACATTTTTTATTATTATTTTTAATAAATCTTTAATTTGATTGATTATAATTATTTCCTATAAGAAATTTTTCAATAAAAAATAAATGTAATTTATTTATTATTTACTAAAGAATATATTATAAGAGTTATAGTTTGATATAAAATAGAAAATAAAACTCACTAGAAATATATATAAAATATAAAATTATGGTATACGTTATATTAACAAATCATATAATACATTCAAAATTTTTTTTTTCTTAAAAAAAAAGCAACCAAAACATTAGTTGTATGTTCATATACTTTAATAAAAAAGAAAAAATGTTAAAAATATAAATGTTGTTCTAAAAAAAATGATTACTATATTAGTTATTATAATAAGTAATATTGATTTCTCATATTTTAGTAATATAAAAAGTTTATGGTATTATTTTGTATACTAAAAATTAGTTAATTATTATAAGAAAATCTAAATGGTTGGTAAGTAATTTTATTTCATGAAAATTTAATTGGCAAGTTATAATAATATTTATTTATTTATTATCAATATGTTATTTCCTTAACATGTTATTTAATTATTGAATTTTTTATTTTATCATTTCATAAAATTTCCTTTTTGATTTTATTATTTTATTAACAATAAGAATTGATAAAAAAAATTTAAATTAAATAACAACTACCTGCAATTTGTAATATCAACGAATCCAAACAATATATTCGGAAAAAACCAGATATATTTAAAAAACCAATTAAGTCAAACTCGAACAATAAAATTATTATTTAACAATAAGCATGGAAGATGGATTTTTTAAAAAAAACAAGAAAATAAAATGTGTTATAACTCTGTTGTAGTCTGACTAATATAATAATAATAATAATAAAAATAAAAGAGAGACAAAATGTGTGGCGTTGATGTTATACTTGCTTATATCGATCATAATTTTACCATGATTAAATCAATGAAAACAGTGATTTTTTAAATATTATTTTTACTTTATCTATTTTTTTTATTTATGGTAAAAAAATATTTTCATTTTAATAAAAATATATTTTTCGTTGGTTTGGTTTGGTAACATGAATAAGCTTATAAACCCGTCCAGGGAAGTCAATGTTGGTGTTCACAGGCTGATCATACTCCACTTATAGGCCTTTTATATCTTCTATTTTTTCTGCTCTCTCTGCTACAAGAGACATAGATGGCCCAAAACAGATCACAGTGGCCGGAGCTGCCATGGAAACCTAAGCTCTCCTTGTATTTTTTAGGCCTCTTATCTGACGTTGTCCGTCTCTCTGGTGGGTCCTTCAACCGTTTTCCGATGAGCTTTTTCAACTTTAGAACTTCTTCATCCAAGAAACCAATCAAAGGCGTCAAAACCACTGATATCACCGTTGATAAGAAGCGAAACCTATGGTTTCGCCTCTACAGTCCCAGTGCAACCACCACCACAAATGGCGGTGGCTTGCCAGTTATTTTTTTCATCCACGGCGGTGGTTTTACTCTGTTTGCACCCAATTCAAAACCTTACGATGACTTTTGCTACCGTCTTGCTCGCGAACTGTCTGCTATAATTATTTCTGTCAACTATCGGCTTCTTCCGGAGCATCGCTATCCATGCCAATTCGACGATGCTCTTGATGCTCTGAAATTCATAGATAATTCAAGAATAGAAGGCTTTTCAAGCCAAGCCAATCTAAAACAGTGTTTTATGGCAGGAGATAGTGCAGGAAGCAACATCGTGCATAATGTAATACTAAAAGCAAGTAAGTGTGAATTTTCTAATATAAAAATAATTGGAAACATATCGATCCAGCCCTTTTTCGGAGGAGAAGAGAGAACCGAGTCCGAGTTAAGGCTTACAAAAGCTTTATTTGTTAGTACAGCACGTACAGATTGGATATGGAGGTCATTCTTGCCGGACGGGTCAAACCGGGACCATCCAGCAGTGAATGTATTTGGACCTAATTATTCGGTTGACATTACCGGAATGAAGTTTCCGGCAACGATTGTTTTTGTGGGTGGATATGATCCTTTACAGGATTGGCAAAAGAAGTATTATGAAGGGTTGAAGAAATGTGGGAAAGAAGCTTATTTGGTAGAATATCCAAATGCTCCTCATGGATTTTATGTTTTTCCTGAGTTGCCTGAATCTGATTTGTTCATTACGAAAGTGAAGGACTTCATGCAAAAGCAATTAGCAATTTAGAACAGATTATGTATTTAGAAGAATAATTGGTCTATAATTATCATCAAATGTGTGAAATGAGTGTTAATGTAATTTATTTCCATTTTTCTTTTCAAATCCCCTCCTTTTAATCCAATTTCAAGTTGGGGACTATAATTAGTTTCTATAGCTAACATATATGCAACTTATTGAAGTATGGGCTGTACTTGTATGGTAGCAAGCTTGAAACAGAAAAAAAAATTTAAAAAAGAAAAAAAGAAAACTTGTATAGACTTGATTTTATGTGTTCACTTGTGAACCCAACAATTAAAATGGAGATTTTTTTAAGAAAAAATTTTCTTACTTTATCCTTTTTTTTTTTTCTCACTTGAAAATATCTCATTTAAAATAATTATGTTTCATTAGTTTGGTTTATAAATTAAGTCATTCTCAAAAAAAAAAAAAAAAAAAAAAATGCACGGGTTGCTCAATTGTTATTGTTTCTTGTGAGAATTTTAATGTTTTACTTCATCTTAATCTTTGAGTGCCTTACATCTATGGGCCGTGCACCATTATTTATTTATTTATTTATTTCATATATATGAGAGGCGTAATGTATTGGAATAGGACTACATAATAGGGGTAACACTCTTCTTTAATAATATTTATCAAATTGGTAATAACTTCTATGATGGAGAGGACAAATAGTTGATTTATAGATAAAATTGAGAAAAATTTTAAGACTTAAGACTTTGAAGGTAATTATTGAAATTAAATAACAATCTCTTCGGTAAAAATGAATTCAAAATATGGAATTTATTTACAAATGAATTTTAGATGAAATTTATTCATAAATGAATTTTTCATTTTTGCAATAAATTTAAAATTTAAAATTTATTTTTTTTTATTTCCAAAAATACTCTTGGCAGAATAATTTTAAAAGGTTAGGAGAATGAAAAAATTTTTCTTTTGAGAAAAATCAAACTAGAATTTCATTAATTAGAAACTGTAGACAAATATGGATACATATCAATATGTTTCTATATTTTTGTACAGGAAAGCCTAATAATAAACCACTTATATAAAGAATAAAAAAATAAAATCTTGATTTAAAATATCTAATCGAGTTGACAGAGCATAATATTTATACCGCGATCGCTTGCTTCACTTGGTGGTTATTCATGGTCACCGTTCAACTCCATAGTCTTTCTACAAGTCTGATCTAATTACCTTTAAATTTTTCCATTCTATTAGAGAGGAGATCTGTACTTCTTTCTGTATAACTATCCAAATAATAAAAGATATTAGACAAAATCACCATGATGGTGATAACAATAAAACAGAACTAGATTTGAGAACAAATTTCGATATATGGACAATAATAAATCTCAATATATAACTCAAATATCTAAACAGATCTGAAGATTATTTATAAAAAATAAAACAGAAAAAGAATAGGGGTGACCACCGATGAGAGCTCACTGGTGGGCGCCTGTTGAAGAAAAAAAGAGAGGTTTTAGGTTTTCTAGGAGAATGAAAAATTGTCAAAAAAGTTTGGATTAAGTTTGTGGAGTTCATTTAGACAATCTGTATTTTTTCGGTGGAATTTGGTTTAAGTATATTTAATTCTTTAGAATTGAATTTATAAAATTGAATATTTCAAATTTTAATACCAAAAATAAAATTATAAAATTATAAATGAATTTCATAAAATTTTATAAAATTCATTTATTCTAAAAAAGGATAAATTTCCAGTTTACAATTGTATACTTCTATTTTATAAGAGTTTCTAAAAATGCATGCCAAGATAAGTGTGGATTGTAATTTCCTTATACAGGTG
Organism: Jatropha curcas; assembly: GCF_041381405.1. NCBI lineage: Eukaryota > Viridiplantae > Streptophyta > Magnoliopsida > Malpighiales > Euphorbiaceae > Jatropha > Jatropha curcas. Next base: position 24,119,118 of record NC_143159.1, read on the forward strand.
CGGATCTACATAGTGGTCCCCCAAATTCTTAAAGATTTAATGTTTTGACTTATGTACATAATCTCCTTATCACTAAATACATAAATTACTTATTCCAAAAAAAAAAAAAAAAAAAAAAAAAATTCTTATGATACCATAAATTTTGCATGGGTGGGACTTATTATAATTATAAAGTTAGGAATTTTTGTGCACTTCTCTACATTAATGGAAATAATTTTCAAGATTTTTCGCTTTTATATACTTAATATTTACTTAATGTGTAATTAATATAATTTTTGAAATAATAATTTTTACATTTTTAATTATTTTAACAAGCATTTAATTTATTTAATTTGTAAATTAGAGAGCATCACAAGGTTTTCTAATAAATAGTAGGAAGGTAATTAATTGAATTTATCCATTTTGTCATATATTGATGGTGACCATTATTTAGACTTACTTATTCCGCTTATAATTTCTTTAGTTTTATAACAGTTGATTAATATATATTTGTGTTATCCCAAAATATCAATCATTTAAAGTTTTTATACGAAAATTAAGAAAGTAATTAATTTTTCAAAATTATACTATATTTGACAAAAAATAATTTGATTAAATTACTGTTTATTTTCAAATTAAGAGTAACTTGTGAATATAGTCAGGAAATAAAGACAATGATCGAAAAATATTATCCATTAATTATTTTTTAAAATATTTAAAATGATTTATATTTGACACAGAATGATGAAATGTATTTCTTTATTTGTTGTTTCATTATCTTTGATATAAAAAATAAAATAAAATAAAAGTGCTTCTACATACATGTAGTAATGCGATAAATAATAGATAGGAGGACTACCTTATAAGGACCATCCAGCTTCATTCAATTATAAATCCGTTTGGATAGGTGATTTACATTGGATATAACAACTCACATTACACCTACATGCCATTAATACTGATAGAGATGTGTTCAACTGCCACGTACTTTCCGCCAGCCAAATCTAAATTCTAAATTGCTGTTTTATTTATATAGAGATTTTTTTTTACGTCGTTTTTTTATATAGAGAAAATTTAGGGATGTAATTTAAATTGGAATATTTAAATCGAAAATTTCAAACTAAATGTTAATTTGGAATACGAAATTTAAATGGAATGTAATTTTTAAAATGGAATGGAATATCTTAAACATATAACAAAGGAAGAGCTAAAGATGAAGAGAAAAAACATAAATTCATTACTCACAATAAAAGGATTTTCAAAGCATAAAAAACCAAAGGTTTTTTCTTCTTCCTCTTCATTCTCATAGCTGTCCAGCTCTCCGCTTTTTCTTTTTTTTTTTTATTTCCTTTTTCAAATCTGTTTACAGCAGCCACGTTTATACAAAGAAATGCAATCTAATTTTTACCAACTCTCTACCAGACCCAATAGCTTAAGCCAAACTAAACTAAGAAGTAAGCTTAGCTGCCATCATCTTGTTCAAGTTTACAAGAAAGGAAAATATCAAAAACACAAGATGAATGACATGGGACAGCCTAAGTGTCACTATTGCTAACAGTTTTGTCTTTAAAATGCACCTGATTTGTAGAAAAAGTTAGAAATTTGGTTCTTACATATATTTAATTTTTGTCAGTATATATTATATGATGTCGCAGGTTAACTAAACATATAATTTAAAATTAAACAGAAAAATATAATCAACTCATAATTTAAAAGTAACGGCAGTTTTTTTTTTTTTTTTAAATTTAGTGTGGCTCCAACTGGAGTATAAACTCATAATCTCGCAATTGTAGAGACAGTTTATTTGACAATAAAGATAAGAAAAAGGCCATTGTAAAAGGACAAAAATGCAATAAATAGAGAACTTAGATGTTAAAAAAAAAAAAAATCAACAGCTCACTTCAATTGCTTTTGCTTTCTCCTTCTCCTCATCATCCATGAAAGCTGTGATTGGAAAGGACTTTCCTATACCCATTGGAGTCTTGAAAGTTATTTTGTTGCTTTTTGGGTCTTCCATGCTCATTTCACTTATTGGTACCCACAAAAACAGTTGCTTGCTTTTAATGCCAGTCATTTTTTTCATTTTCAACTTCTCTATATAAGCAGTTACTTCAATAGCATAACTCACTTTAGTATTGGTTGCAGCAAAGAAATGCTCATAAGGAGCCTTTAGCTTCATCCACACATATCCAGTTTCTCTAACTCTTCCACATTCTTCAAGATCTTTCAATGGAAGAACACCTTTGGGAAACCCTAGTTCTTCGAGAAGTTCTAAAGAGTGGCGGTAGCAATTTTCAGCGCCGTAAACAACTTCTGCCCCTGCACGTTCATCTTCGGTTGGCCTGGTGCTAGCCATCTTTGAAGTAACCCTAAAATTGATTGTGATTTTTGATTTTGAATGATAAAGAGAAGCGGTGTTGGGTTATAAATAGATGGAGAGAATGAAGTTGTTAGTGGAGGTTGAACTGAATAGGTTTATTACATTTAGGCGGTTCACCTACCTTTCATGCACACAGCTAGTGAATGACAGGGTTGGTAGTTTGGTCACCTATTTGTTTATGTTTTCTTTGACTTTGCAAAAGACCTATTTTGAATGATTGTGAACTTGGTAAATGATACATACTGTGAAGTGCAAAGCTATTTAGAACAAAGTAGTAAATGAGCCAAGCCATTCATTAGCGCCTTCAAGCCTTAACTCAAAAGAAGTTTGTTTGTACTCATTCAACAAACTGTACGAGTTGGGCTCAAGTTTACTTCTCAAATACATTTAATAAATGAGCCGACCTCAAAATATTGGAATGAAGCTCGTAAACTGGCTTGAGAGCATTACTATCGAGCTTGATGAGCTTATAAATGAGCTACCCTAGATGCTAATCTGCATTGCTTCATTATATGGAACTGAAAGCTTGAAGGTAAGGTTCCCCCTTCACTCCAAACTCGAGTATTAAAGTTTAGCTACGGTGGTTATACTGATTTAGAACCTTACTATGAAGAATTTTGTTGTCTGAGTAAAGAAAATAACCTTAGGATGGCGTGTGGCAAGTAAGGAAAATGGTAGAAAATTTAAGAAAATGAAGATTGGAAGAAAATTATGGATTCTCTATCTTTCTCCATGGCTTTGGCGTACAACTATAGTAAGATGATAGGAGTATTATTTATCTTTTGAAATTTCCAGGAGTATCTTCACACCATTTAGATATGAGACCAATTTTATTTCGGAATTCATTGTTGCCCCTCCCTATTTTTCTTTTATTTTGTGATATAATGATTAATCTAACTTCTGGAATAAATGTTATATACCAATTAATTTTACAAGTTAAATTAATTTATCGACTCTATTATTCAATCATGCGATCATGTATGCCTAACTACTAGAACAAACTACCTTGAATCGTCGATTCATTATTAATTATTGAGTAATATGTATAATAACACCATTTTTTTTGTCATTATGATCTATAGGACAGAAATATGAAGATAAAAAAAAAAAAAAAACATTGTTTCCTTAATCTATAGAGAAAAATTGTATATATAGAAAATTTGTTTTCTCTTCTTTTAATTTGTAGGACCACCTTTCTTTCAATTTGAAAAGAAAATAGTTAGAGACAATCCTTTTTCCGCTCCCAAAATAGTGCTAATGACGTCTTGGAAATTTTGAGAAACAGTCCTGCTCAAGGCTATCTCAGACTTCTCAAAGTTAAGCCCGCTAATAGTCCTGGAGAGTCTTACCAAGTGTGTACGCCTGTTCCAATGTTGCTCTCTCAAAGATAATAATGTCATCAATAAAAAAGAGATGAGAGATGGATGGGCTACTCTGACAATCTGAATACCATGAAGAAAATGGTTCTGCTCTGCTGTTTGAATAAGACTTGAAAGAACTTCTGCACAGACAAGAAACAAATATGAGGAGAGGAGGTCTCCTTGCCGAAGACCTCTGTTAGGCATAAAAAATTCCTGTGGTTCTCCATTAACAAGTACCGAGCAGGACACAGTTGTTAAACAATTCATAACTAGTTTAACCCATTTAATCTCAATTTAAGCATAGCACTTTCATAGAAAGACCGCTCCACTCTGATCATATGCCTTTACTCATATCTAATTTGCAAGCAAAAAAAATCTATAATAAATGATAATTAAGCACAAGTCATATGTACTAATAGGCATAACTAATATATAAACGAATTTTTAGTCCAGTTATAATGATTTTAATGTACGATGAAAAACTAAGCACGACATTAGAAATATATATAAAATTATTATATTTAGAGAAATAAATCATGGGATTTTTAAATTTTGACTTAATTGGCACTTGAGGACTTCTATGTTCGAAAAGCAATTACAGCATCTTTAAATTTTGAGTCTGTCAATAACTTGGTCCTTCCGTGTAAAACATCCACTTTTAACCGTTACATTAATATGTAAATACCAAAATGCCCTCATATGCATTGCACGTGATGGTGCCAATGGTTTCAAGAACTGGGATTTCGCCATGGAACTTCAAACCAAAAGCTGGTAAACTCACTGCTTCATGGAAATTAATAACAAGTAAGACCGAAGAGCAAACTGAGAGCTGCAAGTACTAAAATCAAACTCAACAAGTTCAAATATCGATTAAATTTAAGCTCTAAAAAGCATCAAACAATATAAGAATAAAATCAAATCCAATAAGTCCTTAAGTAAACTAAAAAGCTGTAAATAGTATAAAACAGCAAGAAGCTATACAAAAACATAATTTGAACACAAAAACAGTACTGAAAAGTGCAAGCAATGAAGGAAAAATAGATAACTCAATTGTACAAATAAAATGAGTACCATGTTTTGAAGCCAGACTTGTGGAGATGAAAAATGGAGAGGCTCCCAATAGTTGAAAACCTCATCACAATCATGTATCATGTTTGATATAGCCCTTATGTATCTTAGCATTTCCAAAGCAAATAGAAGCAAGAGTCATCCTAATCTCTTTCCCTCCTTTCAACTGCTATTTAGTCTCACAAATTTATCAGTTTCCTAGTATGACTCCGATGAAGATGAAGTTAAATTGGACGGTAGTGGATGTCGAGAGCCATGACAGTTCTAGTGATCTCTCTTTCTCTATATTTTTTCTAATGATTACGATACATCTATCTCTCCAGTCCTCACCAAGGACATACCATTAACCCCACTCACCAAAGCTTGCTATGAATATATCTTCCACAGCGAGCGCTTAACTCTGTCTCCAACATCGACAACATACTTCCTCTCGTAGTTTACTGTCACCTTGGTGCAAACTTTCTATACACGAATCAGAAAAGAAAGCGTCGGCTTCCACCAATAACGAATCTGAACGGAAAAACCAATCGGTGAACGAGTTGAACTCCTTCGGCTCAGGTGATAAAACTGGGAAGAAGGACGGAGTTTAAAGTGTATCTGGGGTTTATTGGGATTTAATTTTTTTTCTCTTGTTTGACCCACCTAAATTGCTAAGACTAACAGATAAAATTTATAATCTTAGACGGAATGATCAAGCTATCTATGTAATTAAAATTTAAGTACTTAGTAATTGCTTTTCAAACATAGAGTCCTAGTGTTTATTAGGCCCAAAAATTTGAGATACTAATATTTTTTCCCCTTATATATAATATTATTATAAGTAAAAAATTAAACTTCGAACGGAATCTACAAAATAATGATGCTAATCAACACAATGTTTAATTTAACATAATTATAAATTAATATTTTATTTTATTTTATCAATTAAAAATATAAAATTATATAAGAAGGATCCACGTAAAGCACACGTTTTGAAATACTAGTATAAAAAAGTATGAGTTGGTCACTATAACGACTAATCTTAGAACTAGACCAAAAGAAAAAAACTTACTCCTCAGGTGAATCAAAATTCTAAAAAGCCTTATACTGAATTAGAAACAAAAATAAATAAAATATAATTTCAATAAAGGGGAACAATTAAAAATAAGATAAAAGATGTTTTAATTTTTTATTAAAAATTAAGAACAAAAATATAATTTTTAGCGAAAGACTTAATTATTAGTTTGACAGAATAATTAATTTTTGAAAAGATAGTTTTCTCAAAAAAAAAAAAAAAAAAATCTTAAAAAAAACATAGACTGAGTTGTTAATTTTATCCTTTCAAAACATAAAAGTTGTTAATTTTTATCAAACCATAAATAGTACTCCTAGAGTAATTGAAATTATAATACTTCATTATTCCGTTTTGTTTACTTGTTATTTCTTTTTTGAATGTCTTAAAATGTTTACAAAATTTCTAAATTTATATATACAAGCAATTGTTTTTCTCATGATAACTTTTATTAATATATTAACGAGTTACGAGTAAAAAAGGGTAAAATAACTTTTATTTATTAAATTTAATATATATACTTTGTCAAATCATGCAAACAAAATTGGAGGAATAGTATTTGTTTATATTAGTATTCGATTTTATGTGTACGTGTTTTAATGAATAAATTTAGACTCAATTAATTCAAAACTAAAATTTTATTTTGGAGAAGAATTCAGAATTAAAAATTTAAAAATCAATTTAGCCGACAAAATTTTTATTAAGTAAAATTGTAAGAGATAAAAAGCTGCACATGTCTTTCCATTGTACTACTTCCTTATTTTTTATTTTGAGATCATCAAACATTGTAGATTTTCCAGAATAGAAGACCAATAAGAAGATAAACAAAAACTAACCATTATAAAATTCTTTTTAGATAGCAATTAGGGACTTATGGGAAACGTGCATCCATGACCCAACTCTTCCACTTCCCCTAGAGTGACGACTCTTTATTTACCACAATCTATTTCCTCTGTCTATGTGGAAACAAAGTAAAGCTTGCATTGCATGTAGACTGAAACAGACTGGAAAAGAAAACAATGGAAGGTCAGGGTTCAAGAGCAAAAGAGAGAATTTGCACGAAAAAAAGCTTGATTGATGAAATTTTTTCTTGGTCACCTGATGATATTTTCAATGAAGAGCTCTTCAAAGAAGAGGTGATCAGTTCTTCTTGTACATAAATGACTAGCTTAAGTCATTATCAGTTCTATTCTTGATTTTTTTTTTTTTTTTTTGGCCGTAATTGATAATTCTATATAATTTTGTAATTTTTCTGTAGGTGAAGAAAATACCTGAGTCATTTCAGGATTTGGAGGAATATTTAATGTCATTTTTATATCCATTGTTAGAGGAAACAAGAGCAGAACTGTGTTTAAGTCTTGAAAACATCTCTAGAGCTCCTTATGCTGAAGTGGGATCAAATAGTTCCAAACAAAATGGAGAACTGTTATATGACATCAAGATTGATTACTGGAAAAACAGGTCTGGGAGTGTAAATGGAGAAGATAAGCCTTATAGAATATTGCCTGGAGATATTTTTGTTTTTACAGATGCTAAACCTGAAACTATTTCTGATTGGCAAGGAAAGGAATGGGTATGTTTGGCTAAACTTATAAAATATGATAATGGAACTGGTTTCCAAGTCAAGGCTTCTAAAGAAATTGAAGTTAAGTTTTTGTCAGGAAGGCCTTTGTTTGTTGTTTTCTTGATGAATATCAGGAAAAATGAAAGAATATCGAATTCATTGCAAATGGATGGAAATTTGAAAGTTAATATTGTCTATTGCAAGATTGACTGCAATAGACAATATTAATCGAATAGTGACAGGTTTAATAACAGGGCTAAAGGTTTCAATATAGTCCACACCTGGGCGTTGGTGAAAACCTTTAGCAACCAATCGTGCTTTGTGACGATCAATGGAACCATCTCGTTTAGTCTTAGTACGAAAGACCCATTTACACCCGATGACATTAGAAGCTTGTGAACGCGGTACTAAATCCCAAGTACCGTTAGCCATGAGTGCATCAATCTCCTCAGACATGGCTTTGCGCCAAACTGGATGTTTGACTGCCTCAAGATACGTGGAAGGAGTGGCGAATGTGGTAATTGCTTGATAGGATTTTGGCTTAAGGCTCCCGGTTTTTGAACGTGTGACCATGGGATGGTGAGTAGGCTGAGTTGTTGTTTGGGTTGGTGGAGAATTAGCAGGTTGTAACAGTGGAATAGGATGTTGCGGTTGAGCAGTGGGTGGTGGTGGATTGTGGGTTATGGTTTCTGCAGGGGCTTCGTTGGGGACAATAAGACTAGCTGTATTGATTGGATGGAGCAGAAGTGGGCCACGAACAGAAGGCAAGGAAGGTGGAGGAATTGGCTTGACTAGAGATAATATTTGTGGCAAAGGTGGTGGTGAACCAAGGACAGAAGACCGGCCATCACTTTCTTTGAAAGGGAAAACCTGTTCATCAAATAAAACATGACGTGAGAAGAATATTTTATTTGTAGACAAAGATAGACATTTATAACCTTTATGCAAGAGAGTGTAACCAAGAAAGACACACTTTGATGAACGAGGTTCGAGCTTATTTTTTGTATATGGACGCAACCAAGGATAACAACAACAACCAAAGACACGAAAGAAATTGTAGTCCGGGTTACGCCGAAAAATTTTTTGGTATGGTGATTTATGATTAAGGGTTGGAGTGGGAAGTCTATTAATGGTGTAAACAGCAGCAGCAAATGCATGATCCCAAAATTTAGGTGGTACAGAAGCATGAATTAAGTAGGCTCGACCTATTTCGGTTATGTGACGGTGTTTTCTTTCCGCACATCCATTTTGTTCAGGTGTGTGTGGGCAGGAACTTCTTTGAATTATTCCAGTTTCAGCCAAATATTTTTGAAGTGCTTGATATTCCCCTCCCCAATCAGATTGGAATTGTTTAATGGATTTCCCAAAAAAATTTTCGACGATTGCCCGGAACTTAATAAAACAGGAAAAAACATCAGATTTTTTTAGAATAAAGTAAATCCAAGAATATTTGGTATAATGATAAAAAAAGAGTACATAATAGAAACAACCATCAGAGGAAGGAATGGGCGCAGGACCCCATAAATCAGAACATATTAATTCTAATGGTTCTTTTGCAACAAATGAAGAATCAAAAAAAGGAAGTTTGTGTGATTTGCTAACACAACACGTTTCACACAAAGATTTATTCATACTACTGGAAGCAGACAAATTATTCAACAATAAGACTTTATTAATTGTTCTAGAACAAGCATGGCCTAAACGATCATGCCAAGTGGATAATGAGACTAAATTGCAGGCTGGTGGAATAGCATCAGAAACTAAATGATAAAGACCGTCTTTAACTTGTCCCTTGTGAAGTAGCTGCCTCGTTCGAAGGTCCTTGATCACAAAAAAATTAGGAAAGAATTCCAGTGAGACATCATTAGAAATGGAAAATTGACGAACAGATAATAGATTAGTGTTAGACTTAGGAACATGCAAAATATTGTCTAACGAAAAATTATGAGAATTGAGAGTAAGAGCGGTAGAACCGATATTAGAAATAGGTAAGCTTTTACCATTGGTGAGAGTTACTTCATCAGTTCCAGAGTATTCGGAATGGATGCCCAAGTTCTCCAATTCAGATGTCAAGTGATGAGTCGTTCCGCTGTCCATAATCCAAGGTTTATTAGAAGTTGTAGGTGATGAAGAATAGTTGCTGACAGGTTTGGAACTTTGGTTGTTGTATTTGGGACTGGGACAGAGGTTTGAGGTCTGACCCTGACCACCACAGGTGTAACAGGTCAGATTAAAGCTGTCAGTGTTTGTAGGAGTCCGTCCACGACCAGAATTGGATTGGTAACCACCACGTCGACCACCACGACCTCGTCCCCTCGATTGATAACCACCACGATTGTTTTGGCGATTAGTGTAATGACTGGTGAAGGAACAGCAGCATTAAAGCTTTGGAGTTGCATCTCTTCCGAAAGCAGAAGGCCAAAGAGATCATCAAAAGAAATCGATTGCAATCGGGCCTCTATGTTTCGTGTGAATGGCCTGTAATCTGAACCAAGACCTCGCAATATATGATCGATTAGATCATCTTCAGAGATAGGAGCATCAAGAGCAACCAGTTGGTCAAACAATTGCTTTGCACGGCTCATGTAGGTGGCAATAGGATCAGTGTCGCGAGATAGAGAATGAAGGGCATTTTTTATGGTTCTGATTTGTGCCCGAGATCCAGAAGCGTAAGTAGTTTGGAGGCGGCTCCAAGCTGCATATGCCGTGTTAGCACCAACGACCTGAGATAGAACCGATTCGGAGAGAGAGCTTAGAATCCAGCCTAGCACAGTTTGATCTTTGATAAACCATTCTTGATAGGCAGGATTTGGAGAATTGTTAATCTCTTTTGGAGGAGAAGTAACAGAGCCATCAACATGATGGAACAGCTGCTGACCATATAGAAGAGGAACTAATTGTGTTTTCCAAAGAATATAATTGGAGGAGGTGAGTTTGACAGTAACTTGATTGTGAATCGAAGGAATAGTGGAAGGTAAAATAGCCATTGGAACTGATGTAGAGTAACTAGCGGTTGAAGAGGGTGGTTGAGGAGCCAGGAATAGCAGAAAAAGAGATGAGAAAAAAAATATTGGTGTTGAAACCTTAATTGGGCTCTGATACCATGAAAGAATAAAATTTCCTTGTAAACATTGTACAACATCTGCAGCTGGTATTATTAGTCAATTTATATACAATTGCAGATGAGGATTGTTGAAGAGCCAACAAACAGAATCCCTATAAACTAGGATAGTTTACAACAGGTTTGACTAAACAAATATCCCTACAGAAAGGGAATTTACAACAGAAATGTGACTTGAACAGATGCACACCAGATACAGCTAGGTAGGCTGCTTATCACTTTAAGTATTTTGCTTTACATTCTCTTGAAAATGGAATGTAGGACCCTAGTCTATGCACCAACTGAGGTTGCTATTGCAGAATTGGCATCTCGTGTTTTGAAGCTGTTAAAAGAGTCTAATGCATTGAGTTCAGTCAGCAGGATTCTCTATTTTGGGGATAATACCGTGCCAAGTGTTAATGCAGACATTCAAGAGATTTGTTTGGATCAAGTTGGAAGTGAAGATAATTTTTTACAAATAAGAAGTGCTTCCTTAATATTTTGCACTGCTTCAAGTTCATACAAGCTATGTTCAGTGCTAACAGAGGCACCAAGATTATTAGTTATTGATGAGGCAGCACAATTGAAAGAGTGCGAGTCAGTGATACCATTACAGCTTCCTGGTGTTAGACACACTGTGCTTTTTGGTGATCACTGTCAGCAAATGGCAAAAGTTACTAGTAATGTAAGTATTGGCTTTTGTTCTTGCCTTCTACTATTTTTTTTCCCTGTTCTAATTTCTTTTTCCATTTCTTTTAATAGGTGTCTGGTAGAGCTGCATTTGGAAGAAGTTTGTTTGAAAGATTGCTTTCAATTGGTCATTCAAAGCATATTCTGAATATGCAATACAGAATGCATCCATTTATCAGTTATCTTCCAAATTCGGAATTCTATTGCAACCAAATTTCGAATGCTCCCAGTAAATGTTATTCAAAGTGCTTTCTTTCAAGTCCAATGTTTGGTCCTTACTCTTTTATAAACGTTACTTGTGGAATAGAAGAAGTGGATAGCTTGAAATATGACTTTAAAAATTTGGTTGAAGTAGCAATAGTGATAAAAATGGTGCGAAAATTGTTTAAAGGTGCCAACTTTTTGTCTCGTATTCTTTTCTTTGACTTTGTTGCGAATGAAGAAATGAATGGTTTTACTTATCTTTGTTCTTTTCTTTTTTCTAATTATTTGCTTTTAAAGCATGGAGCGGATCAAAGCAGAAGCTTAGTGTTGGAATTGCTTCTCCCTACACTGCCCAAGTTGTTGCAATTAAGGAAAAAGTTGGGCGGAAGTATGAAAGCCTTGATGGATTTTCGCTGAAAGTTAATACAATCGATGGATTCCAAGGTGGAGAAGAAGATGTAATGATATTATCTACTGTAAGATCTAATACTGATGAATCAGTTGGGTTAATTTTCAATCGGCAAAGAACTAATTTAGCCCTGACAAGGGCGAGGTATGATTTCTTTTTGTTTTAACATCACCTGGACTTTCTATGCATAAAATATGCAAAATGATGACTTTTTAACTAATGATATTGCAGAAGCTGCTTTTGGATTGTGGGAGATGGAAAAGCACTTTCTAATATTAATTCAGTTTGGAAATTGATAGTCCAAGACGCCAAGGATCGTCAGTGTTTTTATAATGCTGAAGAAGATGAGGAATTGGCTAATGTTGTGTTAGAGGTGAAGGAAGAGCTTAATCAGTTTTATGATATCCTAAATGCTGATGGTATGCTTTTCAAAAATGCAAGATGGAAGGTACCCATTTTCTCTCAAAATTAATTTTATTTTTATATAGTAATCATTTACTCCCAACATTGATTTTATTTTGCCTTCATTGTTATCAGGTTATATTCAGTGATATCTTCAAACAATCATTTCAAAAGTTGAAGCCTTTAGAAACAAAAAAGCTAGTTATCAATTTGTTACTGAGGCTTTCTTGTGGCTGGCGACCAAAGAGGAGGAATACAAATTTAGCTTCTGATAACTCTTTTCAGATGTTGAAACTTTTCAAGGTCAAACATCTGCACATTATATGCACAACTGACATTACGAAGGACCTAGAATACACCCAAGTCTTGAAGATATGGGATATTTTGCCCTTAGAGGTTATTCCAAATTTGGCTAAACGTCTCAATTCTGTTTTTGAATCTTATACTGATGGTTTTATTAATCGTTGCAAGTTCAAGTTTCTGGAGGGGTATGCACATTCTGCTTTCCAGTAGACTCTAAATTTCAGTACCACTCATAGCCCACCTGATTCAAGTTTTATTTTACTTGCTCATCTTTCTTTTTAATAATTTTTTTTTTTTTTTTTTTTTTTTTTTTTTTTTTTTTTGCTTCTGAGTTTAGTGATTTAGAGTTTCCAATGAGTTGGTCCTCCTATGTTGCCCGTTACAAGGACCCAGTTCAAAGAGGAAATGATTCAAGAACTAGTGATTCTGATGAAACAGGCTGTGTCGAGATTTGCAAAGCAAGTGATAGTCTGTTACATATGAAGTTCTATGCTTTATCTAGTGGTGTCGTGAGCCATTTGCTTACTGGATGTGATGGAAATGAAATGGATTTCCCATTTGAACTAACGGATGAAGAAATGGAAGTTATCCATTTCCGTAAAAGCTCCTTTATCCTGGGGAGATCAGGAACAGGAAAAACAACTGTTTTGATTATGAAGTTATTTCAAAGGGAGCAGCTTTACCATCTAGCTTCAGAAGGATATCATGAAGTTGAAAGCAGTTCTACCAATAATGTTAGCTGTGGAAGTGAAGTACAGAAAAAGGAAAATATTCTGAGACAAATCTTTGTAACAGTCAATGTTCGACTTTGCTATGCTGTTAGTGAGTACATTTCTCGCTTAAAAAGGTATAATATTTCATAAGTGAATATATATTTCCAAGTACTTTAGTTATGCATACATATATGTTTTATATTTTTGCAATTTTATTGTTACAGATCAACTTGTGGTTGAAATACCTCAGAGGGAGGCTCTCAGGCTGAGTTGGAAGATATAGATGAGATGTCGCTATTTTCAGATATTCCTGATTCTTTTGCTGATCTTTCGCCATGCTCATATCCTCTAGTTATAACATTTAACAAATTCCTGATGATGTTGAATGGAACAGTAGGCAGGTCTTTTTTTGAAAGATTTCCTGAACTTAGGATATTTTATCAGGAGAAGAGAAAAAATTCTAGATCCACGGCCTTAAAGACCTTTATCAGAACAAAGGAGGTTCGTTATGACAAGTTCTGCTCATCTTACTGGCAACATTTCAGTCAACAGCTAACAAAGAAACTTGATCCATCAACAGTTTTTGCTGAAATCATTTCTCACATAAAAGGAGGTCTGTGGGTTGGGGATCATGATGATAAACTCAGTAGGGAAGATTATATATCATATTCTCAGCGTAGGTTGTCTCACTTAACCGAACAAGAAAGAAGTAGAATTTATGATATTTTTCTTGAATATGAAAAGAAAAAGAAAACAAATGGTGAGTTTGACTTGTCTGATTTGGTACTTGACCTGCACCAACGGCTTAGAAAGGAGATATTTGAGGCTGAGAAAATGGATTTTGTGTATATAGATGAAGTGCAGGATTTGACAATCAGACAAATTTCACTTTTCAAGTATATATGCAGAAATTTTGAGGAAGGGTTTGTTTTTTCAGGTGATACTGCCCAAACTATTGCACGAGGGGTTGATTTTAGGTTCCAGGATATAAAAACCTTGTTCTATAAAGAGTTTGGAGCCTGTGAAAGAACAGGAAAGGGAAAAATTACTGACTTGTTTCATTTGAGGCAGAATTTCCGAACTCATGCTGGTGTTTTGAAGTTAGCTAATAGTGTTCTTGATCTTGTTCTCCATTTCTTTCCTTCATCTATTGATAAATTGGACCCTGAAACAAGTCTTATAAGTGGTGAAAAACCGGTATGGGTTCAGATGAAAAATGGAGAAAATGCATTAGCATCATTCTTCAAAGGCAGCAACATTGACAATGGACTTAAGGGGTTTGGAGCTGAACAGGTCATTTTAGTCAGAGATGAAAGTGCAAGGAATGAAGTTCTCAGCCATGTAGGTAAGCAAGCACTTGTGTTGACAGTAATAGAGTGCAAAGGCTTAGAGTTTCAGGTAAGATTACTTCTGTTGATATATATTTGACATATAATAATCTCTACTTTCCTTGATATAGTTCTCTATCATATTACTCCACTTTTTTAACTCTTGTGATCCTTTAATGCTTTATTTAGGATGTGTTGCTGTACAACTTTTTTAGCTCTTCTCTTTTGAAGGATCAATTGGAAGTTATATATGGATATATGGAAAAGCAAAATTTGCTCAAGTTCACTGCAGAAAAGCCCTTTCCAATTTTCAATGAGGGAACACACACGCCCTTGTGCTCAGAGCTGAAGCAATTATATGTTGCCATCACTCGGACAAGGCAAAGGTTGTGGATATTTGAGAATCAATGTTGCTCTATGTTTAACTACTGGGAGAAACTATGCCTTGTTCAAGTTCGGGAATTGGATAAAAATTTTCTACAGGAGATTCAAGTTGCAAGCAGTCAAAAAGAGTGGAAAGCTCGTGGTATGAAGGTTAGTTGATTTTTTTCTGCGACCAGTAGCAATTTTTTTGTATTGTTCAAACAGCCAGGCTTGATAAACTGTGACTTATTCTTTGGTTATTTTACAGTTCTTTCACCAGCAAAACTATGACAAGGCAAGATTTTGCTTTGAAAGGGCAGAAGAAAGATACCTGGAAAAGCTGGCAATGGCTGCAGGCCATGTATATACTGCTGATCATATAAGGAATTTAGATCCCAGAACAGCACGCAAGCATCTTACTGAGGCTGCTCATATTTATGAGTTTATTGGCAAGAATGAATCTGCTGCCCAATGTTTCTTTGAATTACATGAATATGAAAAAGCAGGTATACATACATACATGATACATGCACATATTTTGCTTGAAAATTGATGTTTTTATACACACACACACACACACACACACACACACACACATTTTTAACTTCAATTCAAGCATCAGAATTCCATTCTTTTTCTGAGTTATATATGTATATATAATGTAAATCTTTGCAGGTATAATTTACTTGGAAAAGTGTGGGGAATCTAAGCTAAAAGAAGCCGGTGAATGTTTTCATCTGGCAGGATTTCATGAAAAAGCAGCTAAAATATATGCTAGGTGCAGATCCTTCTCTAAATGCTTATCGGTGTGTGTTGATGGGAAATTATTTCTGGTGGGGTATCAGTATATCAAAGTCTGGAAAGAGAACAATTTCCAATTTCCTAAGAGTGAAGAAGTTCAGACGTTCTTGGAGAGAGGGGCACTCTATTTTCATAAGCTTAGGGATTCTGAATCCATGATGATATTTCTGAAATCTTTTGAATCTAAGAATCAAATGCGTACTTTCTTGAAAAGTGTAGATCGCCTTGATGAACTTCTATCCTTAGAAAAAGAGTGGGGCAACTTTTTGGAAGCTGCAAATGTTGCAGAAATGAAAGGTGATGTTCTTCTTCAAGTTGATCTGCTAGAGATGGCTGGAGAATTTAAAGGAGCATCCAACGTCATCCTCTTCTATGTGCTTTACAGCTCTCTTTGGAGGCAAGGAAGCAAAGGTTGGCCTTTGAAGCATTTTGTGGAAAAAGACGAGCTTTTGAAGAAAGCTAAAAGTTTTGCAAAGAATGCTTCACCTGATTTCTACGATTTTGTTTGTATTGTAGCAAACATTTTGTCAGGTGAAAAAGACAACTTACTTGAGTTGAACAAATGTTGGAATGATGCTTGGAGACATGGAAGTGTTAGAAGTAAAATTTTATGTGCTCGAAAAATTCTTGATGCTTACCTATATCCAGGCACATTAGAGAATAAGTGGGAGAATACTTTGTTTGTCGATCTACTACTGTACACAGAAAACAGAATATCCTGGAGATATATTTCTGTTGTAACTCTAGTTGAACGCTGGAGTTTTTGGAAAGATGAAATTGAGAAAATTTTGTCATATGTAAAGGATGATAGCAGTGGAGATTCTTATGGGGAATTCTTGATGAGCTACTTTGGTGTCATTAAGCAGTCGAAGAATGAGAAAACAATGTATCTTTTGCTTTGTCCTGATGCAGCATGGATTAAGGATTTTAATCTTCATTGTTTTAACAGAAATGGGAAATCATGGATTGAGGCCAGCCAGCTGGTTTATGCTGCTAAAAGTTATTGGTCTTCTGAAATGCTTACTGTCGGTTTGAAGGTGCTTGAACTTCTTGAAGAACTTTATGTATTTTCAGTCAATAAAGCCTTGTCTATATATTGCAAATGCATGCTTCTAACTCAAATCTTCGAGGTTTCGAAGCCTTTGGTTGAGTCAAATTTATTGAGCAACAAGGTGCAAAGATTTCTTAGAATTCCTATGGAGAACTTCTTTGGTCTTATCTATCCACTGGATTGGCGAATGCCGTTGACAAAAGATATGATTTGTCTAAGAGAAGCAGGTACTTCCAGGAATTTATTGAAGGAAGTTTTCAATAGGATCATTAGCTCAAAGCCTGAAACAAGTGCACAAATTGGAGAGCTAATGATGATTCTTCTTTCCAGAAAATTTTCACCTGATCTATATGTCCAGATTGAAGCAAGCTGTGGTACTAGTATATCATGGCAAGTGTTCATCAAGAATTTCAGAAGAACAATGAAACCTCATGATCCCATTCAAGATACAGAAGAGGTTTCTCTGGTTCAAAGTTTCCATAGAGCTCTAGAAGATACTGATTATACCAATTATTCACCGACTTGCTATTTGTATCTTCTTGATCGCCTCGTGTTCATGGTATCTTATTTGAAAGGTTACTTCTTTACAGCAAGGACTTCATTGGTTGAATGGCTTTTGTGCAAGGGTTGGAATGTTTACCCAAATTTGAATTTTGTTTCTGATGTGAAAGAGCAATCATTACTTGAAGTAATCGTTAAGTTCGTGGCTCGCTCGGTTCACGATATCCTTTACTGTGAGTTTTTTTCTAGTGAGCCTGCAAAATGGATGAAAAAGTACAATCTGCAGAGGGACTTCTATGGTTTGCTAGTGCTGAGATTATTTGTCATGCTTTGTCAATTATGCACCAACTTTGAAGTGCATTTTAGTTTGCTTTTCAATTTTCTTGATAAGGAACAAGTTACTCAGTTCTTACCATGGAAGTTTTACCAGTCACTGCGAAAGTTAAAGGAACATGACAGAAGAGAGAGAAAAATTGAAGCCGTTGCAGAAGCATTAAAAAGCATTGGAAACCCTCTTGTGATTGTCAGTCTAGGAATTTGTGCAGAAAATTATTTTCCGGATGCAATTGTTTTGTACTTGAATGTTCAACAAGACAGAAAAACCATTCTTGATACGTTATTGCCTAATAGGACACACAGAAAACAGACTTCCTGAATGATGCTTCAAGATTGAAGGTAATTGCTATAAAACTGCAACTTTCATATGTGTTAGTTAAATAAATAGTAGAAGTTCCTTTACTTCCTTTTACCAGGAACATATTTTCCAGTATTTTACTGACTTTATTGGGGATAAACTAGCCTGTTTATTCGTTAACTTCTCTTTTCCTTTTCTTTTTTGTTCAGTTTATATGAAGTTGATGACATTAAAATAGCTCCGAACTTTCTGAAGAAGTTGCAGATTAGAAGAGAGAGAATGTACCGATGTAATCTCTTATGGACCATATATCAATTTGTGATTTGCCATGTATGTATATAATCCTTTTTCTTTTCTTTTGCAAACTACTTAGTTTTATGTATATAAATATGATGGGATTGGTCATCTAAAGAAATGTTATTTAGCTGATGTTTGGTTAGGGATAAGTCAGACTGTAGGGAAGTGCAACTTACGTGAAGTGCACAAAATACTTGTGTTTGGTTTGCATTATCAATTCTACTTCCTGAAAAGTAGATCATGCAACTTTCCTTTCACAAGGGAAGTAAGTTCCTTAGATACGGATAGAGAAGTTGCGATTCGCTAGTTAAGTGTAATACATTTACCAGTTTATCCTATTATCTAAATTCACTCAAATTTATATTATAGACATTATTTTATTTATAGTTTGATAGCAATTTACTTCCTAAAAAGTTAATTTGCATATCAAACACATAAATTATACTTCCTAGGAAATGATTTTCCTTAAATCAGCCATTTTGAACCAAACAAGTTAGTATGGCATTGGATGAATTAATTAGATTTTCTAACATTATCTTGAGTACTAATTAGTGAAAAAGACTTATAGTATAATCTTGTTTGTGTATAAGTTTGTTTCTATTTCCATACAAACTAAGAAAAATTGATATTTAATATAGTTTGAACATTAAATTTCATCACATTTTCTTAATATATTTTTACACTAACATTAATATCTCTATTTGATTTCAATGAGAAAATTATTGATAACAAGGAAAATTAAATAAGTATATATTAGAGAATTAAAAAAATTAAATATAATACGGCATATAACTTGAAACTAATGAAGATAGAAAATAATCTTAATAAGGATAAAAATTTGCTTAACTCAATCTATGGATTTATTCATGGACCAAACTAAATACAATAGAGATTTTTTTTTAAAAAAAATTCACTTTATTCTTTTTTTTTCCAGAAAATTGTCAGAACACTCTCATTTCGAAAAAAAATAAAAATATTTTTCAAGAATTTAATTCATGAGTGAACCCATATAATTTATGAAAGTAATTCTCATCTCGCAAACTCAAAAAATAAAGCAAATAACACAATTTGAAACGTGTAGCAATTTTTATGTATTTGATTAGCTTGTAAATATCTTCGTAATTCAATATGATATTTTCATTTGAATTCCTAAGATTGTATTAGACCGTCTACATTTAAATGAATGAATTAAAAAATAAATAAAAAGAAGGTCAACAATGTGTGTTAGGTAGGTCCCCTATTGGTGAAATTGAGACTTCAATTAAACAATGTGTGTCGTCTATAAATAGTGGTACTGGTGGAGCTAATCATCAAATTTAATGATAATTTAAAATTATATTAATAGGCCAAAGTTGTCAGATGACCTCTAAAAGCATATAGTTATAGCTGGGCAGTAAGGGCATAAGTGGTAATCTGCGTATTACTTTTTTTTTTAAAAGGTAATAGTATAACTTGTACCAAGTGAAAGTGGAGTTTTTGTCTCCATCCCGAGTAAATTCCAGCTGTCCACACTTTAAAATGTGTATATTTCATTTAACGAAAATTAAAAATATTGTATCTTTAATGCTACAATTTAAACTTTAATATATATATATATATATATATATAGCATGATTTAATTTTAATTAGAGTATTGCCATCTAATAAAATTTTAATGTAACTTAATCAAATTTCATTTCATTTCATTTTAATTAGTATATTTTAATTTAATAAAATTTTAAGTGTAATTTAATAAGTGTGATTTAATATAATTCTAATTTAAATTTGATTTAGTCATATTAAATTGTGATATAAATTAGCTTAATCGCAAGCAATTGAATTAATATTATATTAAATTGATAGAAAGAAATTGAAA
This sequence comes from Jatropha curcas, assembly GCF_041381405.1. NCBI lineage: Eukaryota > Viridiplantae > Streptophyta > Magnoliopsida > Malpighiales > Euphorbiaceae > Jatropha > Jatropha curcas. Next base: position 24,139,172 of record NC_143159.1, read on the forward strand.
TTTTATTAAATTGTGATACCGTAATCAAAATTAAATTACGTTACTATTTATATAAGTACACACATTAAATTAAATTAAAATTATAACTAAATTAAGTCAAATTTGATTAAATCATGCTTAAAATTTTGTTAAATTTAAAATATACTAATTGAAATTAAATTAAATAAATTTGATTAAGGTACATTAAAACTTTTATTAAATTGCAACATTCTAATCAAAATTTAATTATACATAAGCACACAAATTAAATTAAATTAAAATTATAACTAAATTAAGTCAAATTTGATTAAATCACGATTAAAATTTTATTAAATTTAAAATATACTAATTGAAATTAAATTAAATAAATTTGATTAAGTTACATTAAAAATTTTATTAAATTGCAACATTCTAATTAAAATTAAATTATTTTAAAATTAATATATATGTGTATTAAAGTTTAAATTCCAGTATTAAAGATACAATATTTTTATTTTCATTAAATAAAATATACACATTGTTCTCTTAAGGCTTACAAATGGAATCAAATAGCTATTGTGAATATAAATAGTAGGTAATTAGCATTATTAAATATTTTATAGATTATTGTTGTCACCATTATGGTGATTTTGTCTAACATCTTTTGTTATTTGGATAGTTATGCAGAAATAAGTACAGTTCCTCGGAAGAAATTTGAAAGTAATCAGATCGAACTTCTAAAAAGATGTTAAGAGCAGTTTTCATTGAAGAACATCTGCTCCTAAAATTAGTTGCAAATATTAGGGTTGAGAAGAGAAGAAGAAAAAGGGAAAAGAAAGAGAGAAAGCGAAGAGAGAAGAAGATAATATATTCATTCATTACCCTAAAATATCTCATAACAAGAATATATATATGCCCGCTGATGTGGCACCAATCTAATAAAATAAGCCACATCAACTTACAACTCAGCACCCAATAATTTAATTATATCCTAACAAATTACCCTCCCCTTTGATTCACAACTTGACCTCAAGTTGAAATTATGGAAATTGTTGCTGAATTATTGAAGTGTCCTCCCAAGTAAAATCAGCAGGGTTGAGATTCTGGCATAAGATTAAGGATTGCTATACTAGTTTCCCTTTTCTCTGAATTACCCTGGTTTGTAAGACTTGTTTGGGTGTAACAATGGGTAAACCAGTAGGAGACATTTGAGGAAGGGAAGGAGAAATTACTGTATGAGCTCCAATGTACTTCTTGAGGAGTGAAACACGAAACACATGATGAATCTAAGCATCTACTGGAAGTTGTAACTTGTAAGCTGCAGACCCAATCTTTTCTAAAATCTGGAAAGGGCCATAATACTTAGTAGACAGCTTTAACTTCTTCCTTAAAACCACAGAATTCTGTCTGTAGGGTTGTGACTTTAGATACACCAATTCACCAACAGAAAATTGCCTCTCAATCTTGTGAGAATTCGCAAATTGTTTTATTCTATTTCATGCAGTAGTGAGAGTTTCTTTTAGGAATTGAGACAAGTGTTATCTGTCCAAAAGAAAGTCCTCTACTGAAGCAGGAGTGAAACCAGGAGCCAACTGAAGTAATAATGGGGGAGAAAATCCATCCAATGCTTGAAATGGAGACATTTTTAAACTAGAATGATATGTAGAATCATACCACCATTCAGCTAAGCTTAGCCAAGTGGACCAAGCAGCGGGTTTTGCTGTTGTCATACATCTTAAATAGGTTTCAAGGCACCTATTTAATCTTTCAGTCTGCCCATCTGTTTGAGGATGATTGGCGGAACTAAAGTTAAGTTTAGTGCCAACAGCATGAAATAACTTTTTCCAAAAAACGCTAGTAAAAGTTTTATCGCGATCAGAGACAATGGTTTGAGACATACTATGGAATTTCAAAATGTTATCCATAAACAAGGTGGCTATTTTAGTAGCAGTAGTGAGTTAGAAGTAGGTGGCTGTGTAAATCCCAATAAATCAGTCATTTTAGGGATGTGTTGGGAGGGATTTGAAGATTCTACAACATCCTTAGTCTTAGGAGGTGGAAGTAATCCATTATCCCTTATCAGATGTCTAGTAAAAGGAGCCTCAAGAGTGGGGGAGTAGGAGATTTACCTTTTTTATGAAGTCTTGAACAACTCTGTTAGGTGAGCTAGTTGTGCAGTAAGGTCCTCCATAGCTTTACTTTGAGTTGCATGTTGATTTTCAAGTGCCAATCTGAGTTCCAGCACCTCCATTTAAGTATTGGCCATATTTCTTTGAACCGAGTCCTCAAGGCGTTGAAATCGATCAATGCAGAATGTGTTTTGGTTTGCATTGAGAATGTCTTTTGGTTTGCTGTTAATGTGTTTTGGTGAAACAAAATTCTCTTTCTTCTTTAAGTTTTGGTTTTGGTTTGCTTTTTCATTATCAGTTCTGTTGCTTTTGGTTTACTGCAGAATGTGTTTTGTTTTCCTGCAGAATGTGTTTTGCTTTGTTGCATTTCAGTTATCATTTTATGTTGCATTTGTCTGTTTTTGGTTATGATTTGTTGTGAATGTGTTTTGCTTTGTATTCTTTGTTGTATTTGGTGATTCAGAAGCTTTGAGTAGAGTGATATGCATGTTTAGTGAAACTGCATTTTCTGTTGCAGTTTGTAATAGCATGTTCTTGCAATATTTTGGCTTTGGTGAAATTTATGCATTTTCTGTGACTGTTATGCTCTAAGTTGATCCATCAATTCTCCATAACTTTTCCCGTATCAGGCTGAGAGAAGGAGGAACAATGGAGGACAAACACAGAGTCAAATGCAGTCTCAAGGGGGAGAGCTGGGTCACTCACACAAGCAGTCTCAAAGGGAAGCTCAGTCTATAGTTCCCAACACCAGGCCTACACAAGCAATAGGGACCTCTCAGATTGGGGAGTGATATTATAGTGACTATAGGGACTTTTGGATTTTTGGGATTTTTTTTTTTTTTTTTTTTTTTTTTTTTTTTTTTTTTTTTTTTGTAAATGGCACATGCAACTTCTTTCTTTTATATTTTTTTGGGTTTTCTTGTACTTCAATGAGAATGTCAATGTAATAGCAATATTCATATTTAATAGTTACTTGTGCCTACTTGTAAATCCCACAACTATTTATTTACAGGTACTTGTTTCATACTTATTACCAATATTAATGAAAAATACAAATTCTTTTGGCAATTCTATGTTGTTGAATTGTAACAATTCATATTAGGCAACCTTCAATATTTGTCATTTCATTCATCTCCCAAAAAGCTACATGACAACAAATGTAATAGCCAACACTACTAACAATGCAAGTCCAACAAAATGCCACAGCCATTCATTACATCCTTAACTACCCACTTATATCCATTACAACAACACCACCCACTGCCTTTTATACCCCTCCAACAGCCACAACCTTTACTTAAATAGCAAACACAACAAAACAACAAAAAGCACAAAAATACAACAAATGCATATCACATTCAACAGCTTTAGATGCCTTACAACCCCAGCCTTCCCTTCCAATTTTTCCACAAGTTTCATGTTCTCATCCTTCATGGTGTACACCTCCCTTTTAACTTCAAGAACATCTCTAACAAGATTTCTGTTAAGCATTGCTTCAAAATCGTTTCCCCCTCTTGCTCGCGGGTGAGAATCCACAACCACACCCCTAATGCTTGCCTCAGCTGGCTTGCACCATCCCAAAAACGATCTGCATTCATTATTCACGCAATAGTAGTACAGCCGGTTCTTGTTCTTGCTAGTCTTAGAGATCTGAATGCCAGCCTTCCTACCACATTGCAACTTCTCTTGAGGAACCTGCCGTCCCAGACACTGTCTTCACCACTCGAGGAAGTCATATTCTTCCTTCAAACCCTAGCGTCTCTTTTCCTTATGAAATGGAGACTAAATTTCAATTAGAGGTAAAAGTGTGTTTAGTGTATATAGCAAGTGCATTTATATTGTTAGTGAGGGTACTTTGGTCTTTTTTTATTTATCACTCCTCTGACTGCTCTTTTTGCTTTGAATTAACAACAAAAATGGATAATTTTGGACGGAAGGATTGAACTATATAATAGGAGGGAAAGATACGGACTGCAAAATGCATTTCATAAAACAGAGGGATGGACTGATTGTATTTTCAATTATACAGGGACGTTAATAGTAATTTTTCCAATTTTTTATAAAAATTTGAGAATAAAATATTAAATGTCAAACTACCAATGTTATCATATTATGAAAATGGTAACTTATTTTAATTTAATTTAAATATTAAAGTAATATTACAGTATGAAAAATTTCCTAGTGGCCGACCAGCTGACCATATGTTTATAAGTTCCAGCCGAAAAAAAAAATGAAAAATTAGGTCATTTTTGAACGAAAGTCACATCATAGAATTTGATGTCCAGAAAACTTATAACTATTTTGGAGGCTTTGGTACTTCACACTATTAAGAATTGTTTCATCTATTGACTACGTTAAATTAGTTCATTTATAGTGAGGCTTAGATTTAAGAAACAACTAACAATAACAAACAAACAATAACCGGACACAAATACTGTCACGACCCATTTCCGTGGGCCGGACCGGCACTAGGGCCCAGGTAAGCTTAAGGCCCCCGAGGCCCGTAGTAAGCCTGAAACACTAAAAATTTACTATCTCAATATAATATTAAACATTTAGTCCATATGATTATGAAAAATAAACCTCAAGATTTTATTAAATCTCGGCCCGAATTTATCGGCTACAACATTCCACAGTTCGGGCCTAATTAACAATGCATCACATTTACAATATGGATTCACATAATTATCTCGTCTATAATAATAAACGATTAAAAGTATACAAATCCTACAACTGCGGAGTCACTAACTGTTAGTATACATAGTAAAATAATTATGGATCTAGGAAAAATTGTTTATTGCCCTGCGCCGAAGAAACATAGCCTAAATCGGATTAAAGGAAAAACCTACTTCCTGAAAAATCAAACAAGACATGTGAGTTTTCTAAGGAGTAATAATTATTGCACAATACACACAGTCACACAAATGTGTACACATATTAATCTAGTCATCCGACTAGTTATATGCTCACGCAGCCAGTCACACAAATGGCATATCACCAGCACTCACAATCATAACATCTTCATATAATCACATCAAGTGGAAATTAGTCAGTGGCGCCACCTGAAACCCCAACGAGCCGTCCTCACACATGGCTCGCCCTCTCATACATGTGCACCAGGGAGCCGATCCCCCATACGGCCAACTGGTTTAATCCTCACTGACCAGTCCTCTCATTGTATTTCCATTCTCTCTTTTCTTTTCCATACCAACAGGAGGCAACCCGGTGGTCTCCATCCAATCTAGATCATCAAGTGCTCACAACAGGAGGCCACCCTGCGGGCTACAATCAAATCTAGATTATCAGGTGCGCAACAACAAGAAGCCATCCTGTGGTTTTCCACATAATCCATATCATCAGGTGCACACGGGGGCGCCGATCTCCCATTTTCTCGGCCGACGGTCAAATATCATATAATATTCGGATCCATATCACAAACCGTCCTCACAAACCCACGGTGGTCCACTTCATCCCAATTCCACACAAACAAAGCATAGCATTATCACAACACAATTAATCAAACATTGCAATCAAATGCAGACATATTAATCAATTAAACATCGTAATGCAATGCACAATTAAACATCCAAAATCAATGCAAATAAATAAATAAATAGTATTAACAATAATCAACAATAATAAAATAAATAACAATATTAACAATAATAATGAAAATAAATAAATAAATATGTAAATAATTAAATGAATAATAAAGATAGTAAATAATCAGAGCACTATATTTATTATATACCAAATTATAGAACTAATCTAAATAAACTTATTAATTATGTTGTTAAATAAAAATTTAGTCTAATTTTTATCAAAATTTCGGCAGCACCTCCCCTAAAAATTGAACTATCTACCTGCTCACATATCACAATATCATTATATCTTTATCAATCAATGCACACAGCCCATCCGTCGGGCAATCAATCAATTTAAAATCCCATCCTCCTTCCATAACAACAATATCAACACTCAACCAAAAATTTACAAACTAATTCTAATAATATCCATATAAGATCATTTATTAAGTCATTAATTAATTAAATTATTAGCTTTACGGTAACTAATTTGTTAAACAGCTAAAACATATTTTTAACCATCACTAATTATAACTACTACCTATTCAAATTCGATTTTTATATCAATATCGAAAATGGCTAGGCCTCCCAAATCTTAATTTATCAAATTTCGATTCTAACCGTTAACCAACTAAAATTCGCCTTACTTCTCTTATGCACAATCGGCTAGTTTTAAACTAATGGTTATCTAGTTAACTAATTAACTAATTCTAATTTATTCTTTCTCCTTAAATCACCTAATCATAATAATAATCATGTAATTTATTTGACAATGTTCTAAACTAATTTACAATTACATTATTCTAAAGTCCTAAACCAGTTAACAAATCATGTTCGCTATCCAAATACGCACACTAATCAATCTAATTTATTTACAAAAGACTATAAATGTTCATATATTTTTAAGTTAATCCAATAAGTTAATTTCTTGTTATTCAATTTAGTCTATTTAATAACTCAATTAAATTCATTAATCAATTAATTCTACATATATAAAAATTGAGAATTGAGTCTTAGAACGTACCCATTGGGAATCGGGCGACGATTCCATGATCAGCGCGAAGAGAAGAGGATTCTGTCTCTCGGGGCCTCACCGGAGTGCCGCCGGCCGGTCACCGGACCGCCACCGCCGACCGCCGTGCACGGTGGTCGGAAAATCGAACTTGCCTGAAACTGAGCACTCTTTACACCATTAGACTCGTTTTTCTGCCAGAAGTCCGATTCCGGCGTCGGTTGAGCGAGATCAGTTCCTCTCGTTGGTTGAAACGGCTCGCCAGGGCATAGAGTCGCCACCAACGTTGCTGCCAATCCATGGAAGAGAGTCGCACTCGCCTGAATCGCAAGCCGGAGAAGGAGGGAGTGAGATCAAGCGTGGTCTGTGGCGAACTCGATGGCGCTGAGTTATGGCGCTGCTGTCG